>NW_020454761.1:521737-563909 GCF_003342845.1 Nothoprocta perdicaria
GGGCAGCCTGTTCCAGGGCTCTGTCACCCCCACAGTTAAGAAGTCCTTCCTCCTGTTCAGGCAGAACTTCCTGTGTTTCAGTTTCTACCCGCTACCCCTTGTCTTGCCACTGGCCACCACCGAGTAGAGTTTGGCACCATCWTCTTTACATTCTCCCAAMTGAACATTACTGTTTGAAATCAGAATTTCTGCCAGCTTAACTGGACAGCCCTGAGGTGCATTTCTGGCAGCAGCTTGGAGTAGAAAGTCACCACGACCTTCGAGCAATCTTTCCCTCTCTTCATTGCACACGTCTAATTAGGGAGAGCCATGTTGTAAACATGTTAGCTAGGCTGACAGCTACCTGAATTAGCTGTAGCACAGAAAGTGAATACAGGAGGAAAAAATAAAAAAGACAAAAAATAAATTATAGCTCACTTAGGATGGAGGCAAAAGGAGGCAGCTTAGYGAGGCTGGGCTGAAAAAATGTTGATGCACACACAACCCTTGAATATTGAAAAAGTGCTTTAACTAGAGCATTTAGGCTTGAGGGAATAGAGCTCTAAATGCTCTTMGGCAGTTTTTGATTTAATAAAAGTTTTTTGTGAGAACAGTGTGTAATTGCTGCGTGGTATTTACTCATTTGACCGGGATCTTCCTAATATTTCACTATTACGCAGGACTGACAGCCTGAAAGACTCACAAATATTTACCTCTGGAAAGAAAGTCCTAAGAGCAAAATGTTTGTAGTCCAGGAAGGGCACAGTTCCAAAGCTATCCACCACATCTAATTCATCCATCTGCAGTTCAGCAAATCCTGAAATAACAACCCCCCTCCCCACCCAGAGAGTTAGTTTGGTTAGCATAGATCATCCTCACAATTATAGCTTGGCCCCAGAAGATGCTCTTTAAAAAAGTTTTCAAAAAAGGCAAGTGGACTGTTCCTTTTTTGTTTTGTTTTGTTCTTTTTCCTAGCTGAAGTCCTAGGGAAAATTCATTTTTAATTTTACTTTTGTTGAAGCAAATTATTGCATGCAAACCTACTAGTCTAGTGCTATCTGCTGATGCAGTGCACATCACCATTAAAGAGAAGCTTTGATACTTGCGACACACAAATACCCTATTTCTATATTATAACAGCTATAAAYGTAAAAGTTTTGTATAGTCTGAAATGCTTCTTGACCGTTTCAGTTGAGTTCTTAAGCATTATAAMGCGCTTTTTACCTACCCTCACGTATTTCTTTCCGAATCTCATACTCCAACAATTCAAGTTGCTGACTTTGTTTACGAGTTAACTCTTTGGACTTGTATCTTGTAACTACGAATGCCACTAAATAGGGGAGGGAAAAAAGATACTGAATACAGAAAATTGAACTACATAAGACATAGACTTTATTATYATTTTTAAGAAATAGAAAGATGAATATACATTTACATTCTTCTGAAGCATTATTGTTTCTATTGTCATCAGTGTGGTAGCACCCATAAGCTCCAGTTTATTAGATCTAAACCCCGACTTTGATAAAAACCTTTTCGTAAAAGATTTTAGAGTTGGCAGTACAACTTTATTTGAAATACAGCACAAACTGCTATGCATGACGTGCACCTCAGATAGAGAATCTAAGAAGCAGTACTACTACTACTACTACTACTAGGAAGCTACTCAGTGTAGTACCATCATACAGGAAAAGCAGTTGTTTTGCACAGGAAATCAACTTCCAAACTGTTAACTTACTGAAACCTAGAGCACTAGAGATGGTTCCTGTAAAGGTAACGCACATTTTATAAAGAAACCCAAACAAGAAAAAGAGCAACACCCCACATATATAATGAGAAAACAAAATTTATCTAAAATGTAGTAGAATCAAGAAGGAATGAAAGAGAGGAGGGGCCATCCCCTAGCCCCCTCAGTTTGGCAACCATCTACAAAATTCATGAATCATCTAAATGAGACTAACCAGAAATATCTCCAACACTGCCTGARGATAAACGGTTGATAGGGAATGTCTGCCCCCAGGAAGGGGAGGGCAGTCTAGTTCTGACAACTGGAAATGCCTGAGTTATGACTCAAGAATTCAGAGGTGAGGTCTTGCCTCAATAAATGCTGGTGAATAATCTCCTGTGTAACTGATGCTGTATTCTATTCTACGTATTGCACCATGCTGTAGTCTAGAAACATGGACATCACCACTGACAAGAGCCTTCTTCACTCTCCTGTAGAACTGGGGAAAATATCCAACTGTTTCTGACTGTCACAGACACATGTGTGTGTTTGTGCAGTGACTTGCTCCTTCAGAAAATGAAAAAAATGAAAGCATATTATTGTACTTACCTATAATGACACCCACTACAATAGGGAGTAGAATAAGAACATACAAATATAGGTATGATGATGTTGGTTTGACCTCGTGCTCAAAATTTCCTAGTTTGACCTGGAGAAAAATAATGCCTGCGTTAATGGAGGGCATATGCTATAACAATCCTTAAAATTACATTTAAAGTATATTTWAAAAGTCCCCTGGGCACATGAAGGACCTTGGCTTTGAGAAGACACCAGCAATTTGGAAAAACATATGCAAACCAATGCAAACTTAACTTTATTTGATATTTAAGCAAGACAACAGAGTAGAACCAAGAGAAAAATACTGAAGTCCTCATGGAGCACCAAGTTCATACTGCAAACAAGAGGCCTCGAATATAAACCAGGGCAGAAATCTAGCCTCAAACTGGCCAGGGGGCTGATGCACTGCAGGATCCCTGCTAAACATCTTAGTATTTTGCAGTGGGTAAGGTGCCTGCTGAGGCTTAAAACCAGTTCTCTGAACTCATAGCATTAATCTGCTGAGCAGAAAAATACAGCAAGACTCAAGCTGATAATGAGGGAAGTACAATTTTCGATAGTGGCCTCACCCAGAGTCCTCTTCCCTATTTCTGTGGACAAGTTCCAACCTCTTTCTGTGGGTCTGTAGGGTGTTCCTGAAGATCAGCCTAAGATCAACTATAATTGCACGTACAGCATCCCCCAAGAGCCACAGGCTCATCCAAGGCAGACACGCATGGATTTTAAGGGATGCGCCAGAGTGCTGAGGTCGGCCCGATGCCCAAGGGACACGTTCACCACAGGTAATTACAGCAAACGCGATTTCGCCAAGGAGGATCTCCACGAGGACGGCCAAAACACAGAAATAAAGAGTAGCAAACGCTATAAACAGACCAGAGGCAAAAAAAAAAAAAAAAAGAAAAAGAAAAAAGAAAAAAGAAAATGTGTATTTTTCTTTGACAAGCAAAAAAAAGAATCCCACTGAGTGCTGCGGATAGGAATGAGTCTCAGATAATTGAAAGGGAGAGCTGGGTTGAAAGTGCAGGGAAGAAGGGGACAAGTGCAGGGAAGAAAGGGAAGACAAGAGCAGGGAAGAAAGTGCAGGGAGGAAGGGGACAAGCTTTTTTCATTGGTGGCCAGCGATAGGACGAGGGGAAATGGGCATAAGCTGAAACACAGGAGGTTCCATCTCCAGGTGAGAAGGAGCAACTTTACTGTGAGGGTGACAGAGCAGTGGAACAGGCTGCCCAGGGAGGTTGTGGAGTCTCCTTTTCTGGACGTCTTCAAAACCCGCCTGGATGCCACCCTGTGCCACATGCTGTAGGTGTGCCTGCTTGAGCGGGAAGGTTGGACTAGATGATCTCTAGAGGTCCCTTCCAACCTTGAATATTCTGCGATTCTGTGAAAGTGTTCTGGGCTGCAGCAGCGAGGGCCAGGATGCCTCCTGGGAGCCCCTTGCCCGGGCTGAGCCGCCCCGGGGCTCACGCAGGCCCCGCGACCAGCGCCCCCCTCTCTGCCCGTCCCTGCGCTCCAGGCAGCTCTCCTGCAGCACGGYGGCGCGCTGCTTGCCCCCTTTCAGCAAGCGAGGCAGAGAATTTCAAGGGGGTTTCAAGTCGTATTTAGACTATCTCTCACCTTCACCCCAGCCTCTTTACTTAGCGGCCCCATTTCTTTCCTAATCTTGTGTTCATCTTGCTAAAGAATCACGGATTAAGTATGGCACTCCTGTTTTTACCCTCTTTGTATTCCCAAATTCCCTCCATCCTTCCTGCACGGTATTGCAGAGCCAGCTCTTGACTGGCAATACCTCATTTTTGGGGGTCATCAGCAACTGTTATTGGCACATGCCGACTTTTTTTCTGCTCAAGCTACAGTAAAAACAGCAGTAAGAAAATCAGCAATGCCCAGCACCAGCTCCTCATGTGCAGCGTCCCCTGGCTCCAAGCCCCAGCATCCCRCAATGACCCTGCTAAGTAGTTTTCTGAATGGCTTCCATTTATGTGTAATCTATTGCTTTTTTTTTTCTTTTTCCCATCTTGAGGAAATCATTCATCCCTCTAAATAAAGACATCTAGCATAATCCACCTTTATTAAAAACAAGTTAGCAATTATGCCATTCTCCATCTACCTGCAGCTCTTCCAGAAGTCTTTCGCATTCCAGATATATTATAAGGCTCTAAACAGAGCTGGGATTAAATCAGAAAGCCTGATTTTTTTTTTTTTTAATTACTGGTATTACATTTGCTGCTCTCTCCAGTCATGCAGCACTTCTCCTGACTCTACAATTTTCATCACAATCTTTCCTCCCAAGCCTAGAGTATCACGTGCCAGCTCCTTCTTAGTTCTGTGATGGAAATTATCCTGTTCTTCCTGTCTGGAGACCCCTGATCCGCCTGAATCTTGCTTCTGTCACAAGAAAGGCATTTTCTTCTTCTCTGTCTCCAGTCGGACTGATCATCCTGTCTTTGACCTCACGCTTCACATCCTCTTTCTTACTGAAAACCAGGGCAAGGTATATATTTATACTTGAGCCACACCTAGATTATTATCTAGCATATCCTTTCTTCATGCAGGCTCTATTTTCTCTATTGTGATATATTTACAGGGCTACTTGTATCAACATTATGCATAACATAAGTTACAATATACTATTATATACCATTATACATTGTATATTGTATGTATAACCCTATTACACATATTACATATGTTATTATAAACATAAAATAATAATTGTGCTATATAACTATAATATAATTATACATCATATATTTATAGGACTAAAAACATGTATGTTTACCTACTTTCACATTTTCCTGGTGTTGGAAAAAACATTATGATGAATACACTCTCAGTAGAAATGTTATATTATAGTTATTGCACTTGATTTGCCTACCAAAGCAGTGAGTTTTCTAAAACAGACACTCCTATGAAGCTTGCAGGATGGGCATGTGATATTGCAAGGAAACTTTAATATTTAAATGCAACACCAAGCTCAGCGAGGCTTTTCCATGCAATTACTGGCTCAGATGGCAGGATCCACAGATGGGGGATCAGTTAACAGCAATATGAAATTGAGAATAGCTCCGTTAACCTTTACTATGTGCCATATGCCTCGAAGTCAATAGAGTTATTTCAGCTTTCTATCACCATGCACTGCAAGCAGAGTCTGGCATYGTTTTTCGCACTCATAAATGGTGATGACTGCATTTTTAAAAATTCCCATCTTCATCTTATTGCCGGAGCAAATTTCTTAAGGTGCTACTGAGCTCTGACATCCATGCTAATGTTCTCAGACTTGGGCCTGACTTTGTGCCACRTGTTCATGGCATTCTGGCCTCCACTTGAATTCTGTCCACTTCTTTTTTACTCAGAATTGCCTTCTCTTGTCCCTCAGCAGTGATTGCTCTGCAGAGCTCAAGATCCTCAGCCACTTTCAGTGAATGTCCCTGTCCTCGTCCCTGTCCTCGTGCCCCCACTGCAGCACCTGGTTGCTTGCAGACCTATGAAGAGRGGCAGTCCTGGAGCCAGGGCCACTTCACCGGCCCCCTCTGCCCTGCAGTCACGTGTGACACTCCTGGGGCTCAGCACGGAGCCCAGTTTGGGCTGCAAAGCCCTTTTTTGATACTCCAGCAGTAACCAGGCAACAAATGAACACAGTACTGCTGGTGGTACCTAGGCAGGCATGCTTAGGTGTGAAGAAGAAAAGCGGATTATCAACCGGATTATCCTAGGCAAGGCAGCAAAAAATGCACCCGTGTCCCCTCTTAAAGAATATTCACGACCAGAGCATTAATGCTGCATTTCACTACAGAAACATCAAAACATTGTTGAATTGCAACAAATTGGAATTCTACTTACAAAAACTTTCACTGTGGAAAAATCAATCTTGTCACTTCCTTCCCTTTTGAATTTGCACAATATGGTGCTACGGTCAGGTTTTTTGGTAATGTTTTGGACATTGAACCATATCTTTTTGGTCTGTGCACCAYTCATATAGGAGAGATACACCTCTACCTCAGTTTTGGAAATATTCAAGTTGTCATTTTCTTTCTAGAGGAAAAAAAAATGAAGTTACAAACAGTCACTAAATATGCCAAGTGGTAAAATAATCCTCAGTGACTATTTTAAATAAGGAGCTATATATGTATTTTTTCAAACTTACATATATTTTTAATTCCAGATCAGGATCGAGTTCGGTGTGCAGTTGGTAGTTAATGAACACTGGGTCAGGGTGGTAGTGTAACTTGACACATGATATAAAGGTAGTTTCTACTTTCAACATCATATCAACAATTTTTCCCTCTTTTGCATGGCTCAGACTTGGCGTTAAGTAATTATATTCAGATTCATTTCCAGGACACCTAGAGACCTTGAAAGGCAACAGCAAAGCTGCAACTGTCATTAAGCACTCAACAGTAGGTACAATTACAAACAGAAGCACTCAAAATCATTTTAAAATCTTCCTGATTTCACACAGACATCTGCTAAACCTCCTCTCTGGGATCAAGGCTCCACGCAGAGTACCTGGAAAGTTTCTGTTGAGCCTGTGCCTGCCTTTAAGCACAGTTATTGCTCTCTCTGCATGCTGCTTTCAGGCTGATTGCACACTGCTAAAGCAGGTATTTCCTACAGTGGGAGCAGAGCACAGTGAATAGTGCTCAGGGGCTCTCCTTTCAATGCAAGCCATGGCAGATGAGCTGGACAAGCTCCCCAGCACCCCCAGGATTATCTTCCCCTCTCAGCCTCACAAAATGGGTTTAGTCCCAGCATCAGAGTCTGTCCTTGCTGAGGCACTGGCAATATTTAGGCTTTAGCACAAAATGAGAGAAGTACACTGAGGAACTGGCATGCTGAGATCAAGAGATGGGATCAACAGTAGGGAAAACACCTCCTCAGATCGCCATCTGTTCCTCCAGTGGACACACATCTGGATGCTGGAATCAGAGAGGGCAGCTTAGCAAAGAAGTCCCCAGGGTACCAAAGAAAGACACAGGGCATCATGCAGAAGAGTAGCTTATGTTTATCCATGATCCACAACCATTAGTACATAGGCAACTGAACGACTTGCAAGTGGTCATATTTATTTCTGTAGGAAGACTGATGTTAAGCACATGTCTAACTGATTGAAAAATACCGAGTTCTTCCCAAAATCTCAGGAACAAAACTTGCTCCCTTAAGGCACCTGTATTTGTTACTGTGAAGGAGATTATGACTTACAGTGACGTTTGGTCTCTGGTCATCTGAAATAATCACGCTGTCCACCACATTGAARTTTCTACCCAATGCAGTTATTTTGCGACCACCACTATCAAATGAAAACAAAACAAAACAAAGCAAAAAGAACAAAGCCAAAGAACAAGAGGTTAATACCATGAGCTTTCTTGCAAATAAATCCTACATTGAGTTTTTAGTCATAAATTAACTAATTGAGTACATTTTGCTTTGGTAGCAGYCAAAAAAACAGATGCAAACCTCAGGACCAGATAATTTGCATGCYAGCCTCTCCCACTGTACCAGTTATTCTGAAGGCACTTGAGATATATTTTGCACTTTCAATTCTTCCCAAGGTTAAGGCAAACCTTGTTTGCTAACACACAGCCAAAGGACCTGATTGTATGCACGTGCATGCTCCTTCTCAGGGACTCTCCAACCTTTTCAATATTCACTCAGCCTAAGCACTTGCCTGGGAGTTAATAGTCTATCTAGGGGAAAGAACATCACAGTATTATTTCATTGCCCCAGGGTGGGCTCAATTCCTGATTTCTTCTGGACAGTGTGGCAGTGCCAGGCACCTCCCAGGGCACATTTCTGGCAGCTCAGGGACCATCTGTCTGAGCCCACACACCGCTGCTCGTGTCCGAGGGCGCCGGCTCCCGCTYGCTCGTGAACACCCTTGGAGTGGCTTGAGGTATTATTAATTTCCAGCTGCCTGCACTGCCCCTCACCTGCRGGGCAGGGACCGTGTCCTCGCTGCTCAGCTGCTGCAGCTGCCACTCCAACGTATTATCAGGCATCTACAGTTGCCAGTGGCTTAAGCCAAGGCGTCACACTGGGAACTTGAAAGTGGGTAAAAATCCCTTCTGCTGCTCTGCTGTGCAGGCAGAGAACAGGTGGAAAGCGGTGACTAAGAATATCTTAAACCACCACAAAAATGATTTTGACCCCAACTCTTCTGTCAGAGCCATAAGTCTCTTATAGAATGCAGAAGAAACCTGAATATGGCTCTTTGACATGAGATTCTAAAACAAGTCTGTGCTTATCACTGCAGTAATTATCATTTCCTTTTTATTTTCAATTTGCTGATACTTTCTAGTGCTTAGGATGTGAAGGGCATATAAGCCAAAATAATATCCAAAACAAATGGAGGAGAAGCAAAGATAATCAGTTTAAATTTGTGTGCCACCCAGATTTTGGATTTAACTTTAATGCCAACAGCCTAGTTTTTTATTTCTACTATGGCCTGTTGGGGGATGGAAGAGGAATTTGAACAGAAATAYAGAATGAACCTTACAGCGATTGTGACCCTCTCTGTTTATAAATAAAAAAAGGCAAAAAATACTTATAAAGCCAGTTCACTGGGGTAAAGTCATCCTCCACAACAGGCTAGTACAGGCTCAACCTACAGTTCATTTTCTCTGGCTCTCTGCAAGGCAGATGAGCCTTTGCATGTCCAAAGTTTCCACAGTCACCCAAGTTTSTACCAGCTACAGTCTGACCAGGTAAGCAGAGTCATATTGGCTCTGTGGAGCTACATTTTACTAAACACACACACAAAAAAAGAAAGTGTAGGAAGACAAGTTTTACCTGAACCAGGAGGTATTTGGTGTGATTCCAAAGCACGATGGCAGCGACACATAGTGCAACGTCACTGGTGGTGAACACGTCCTCCCCTCAGCCTGTATGCACACACTTTTGGCCTCTTTGCGTGTTGGTGGGAGAGCAAATGTCATTTGTGTGTCATTTAGCACATTTCTGACTTGAATGCTGAAGGAGAAAGAAAAGTCACAGACGCTGAATCACAGATGCCACTCATTTGGTGTTACTAYATGAGGCTTATAACCTAAAGCAAGGGACGAGGAGGGAAGAGAAATGACTCTTTCCTCCTTGAGTAGCCAGATGGAGATGGAAASAGAGAGCAGGGAGCCAAAACCACAAAGTAGGGCAGCATCTTTTGAATTAAGAGTGCAAGGACATTGCTTTTATGGCCTTGAGATAAGGCTCTGTAATCTGATGTGTGATTTCACTCTTTATCGTGTGCTTCTCTGTGTTACCAACATGGTTTCTTAGCTCTTCCAGAATGAGTCTTTCATTTCCCTTTTGTTCTTTATTTCTTCCTTCTTTCCTTCCATCCTTCCTTGCTTCCTTTCTTTCCTTCTCCTTCTCATTCTATCTTTTCATTTTGTCGTGGCCCCCAGGAAATTCATGGTGTAAGTAAAGATGGAACTCAATCATATGAATATTTTTTCAAGTGCTAGCTATACAAAATGTGCTTGGCAATCACAGACAGTCACGGTGGCTGCCCCAAAAATGCCCGATTCAGAGTAAGACAGCCTGATTATCTTGGGGCTTAGCCCGCACAAGCATCACCAGAGAAAAGCACAAGCTGCTGCAAGAAAAATTCCTCTTCCTGCCATGTTAGCTGAGCTTTCACAAGAAGAATCCTAGAATATTTGGGGGATGTTTTGAGATAGAGGAGAGTCAAATAAATGCAGAGGCTTCTCCTGTGACTTAAATTTTGGAGAGCCAGAAGACGTGGAATTGTCCTAGATGAATCAGCGAGGGCAAGACCACAATGCAAAGGTGCACAAACTGCCCACCTAACCACTGCATGCCTTGTATAATACCCAACCACAAAATGAAGTTCCCTCCTTTGGGAATTTAAAGGGGCAGAATAACTACAGCAGGAGTGCAGAGCACCTCTCTTTGCTGAGGAAAGGTCCATGAGAACGGCTCATGCAACAGCCAGAGAAAAATCTGGGTCTGGGTACATGCATTTTTTCCTATGCAAAGCAAAAAAAAAAAAGTATTTTTTCAGAGCTGTGTTAACTTACATTTCTGGTTTACAGCCACTGATTCCAGTCAGTATCAGTTTTATGCCTGATGCACGGGTAAAGTTTTCTCCTTTGACTGTTATTTCCCTTTTGCCTAATGTAGAAATCCACAAAGGCTCAATGGAATGGATGTTGATATGCTATTAGAAAACAAAGCAAAACAAAATCTGGTTATAAACAGGCTAGGCTGTTAACTGACAGCAACAAAAACAACCACTACTCAAGAATACAGATTTGATAGCACTTGGATACATTTCTTAATTAATTCCTAATCTTGCTAAGTTTGAATTTGATTCTGAGAAGTACTGGCAACCACCAATTCTTTACAAGCCAACTATTTCTACCTACATAATGCATACTTTAATTTAACTCACAATAAAGTTGCTAAAAGGAAGCACAATCTGACATACRGGAATGCACATATCACAAAAGCCCAGCTTGAAATGATAAATTCTCTGTGACCCTTGAGGGACTAAGAAACAACACAACAGGAGACAAAACCCACGGTGCTATCGCTGTGCGAGATCTGAGAAACAAATGAAGGCATCCCTCGTGACCCAAAAAGGGGAAGCGGGGTCAAATCCTAGCATCAAAAGTCAAGAAAGAGCCCAGAATTAGCTTTACTGGCAAGTCCTTTCAAAGTCATATGTAGAGCTAAAGGCACAAAACAATTGCAGGAGTCCTTTGGCATTACCTTGTGAGGCAAGGAAGTTCACAAATTCATCTTCCAGCATTTAAAAATAATCCCAGTTTGTTCTGATGAGCCAACACAGCCTGTAAGTCTCACAGTCTTACAGAAGTGTGGACATCTTTTAAACTGTGCTTTTTTTGCACAGATTTTGTTTTGCTTATTCTTTTACTAGCATGACTGAACGAGGATAGAGATGTTTTATCTAGTTTATTTATTTGAAGCACCAGCATCTCRTGATTAATCAGTTTTGTTGCTTCGCCCAGTTTATCTTACAGATTTATGCAGTTTCCTCCCTCTACATCTTATAAACAACAGAAATGTGAAAACATCCAAAATAACAGGAAAATATGCACCTGAAACAAACAAACAAAAAAAAAAGCTTGAGATCTTCTCAGGCAAATGACTTCTAACTTGGTTTTAGAAAATTTGCCTAAAATCAGACTTTGAAATTTTGAAAATTAGCCTGATTTCTGCTGAGTTCACTTGTGGGCAGGTCCATGGGGCCACATGCAGCCTTCTCTCTTTACAAGGCTGTCTAACTATCCCCACTAACCTTAACACCAAGAACAGAGCTGGTGCAGGACCTACCTGCCAGCTAGAAAAGTCTCTGCCATGGGGCTTTCCTCCCATTCTTCTCTTTATGTCTTTTTGTCTGAGCACCATCATTACTTTGGGCTCCTAGCCTGAGGTGATCACCTGGGTCACAGAATCCAGGTCTCTGCACATCTTGCCCACTTCAGGACGGTCCCCAGCTCATCTTGCCCATGTTTCCACCACCTGCAGATCACTTCACATTGCTCCAGAGTAAATGGGAGGCTTGTCACAACTGACCACGCTCCACAACCTCTGAGCTGGGAAAGAGCAGGAGAGCATAAAGGCTGGGGCCAGAAGCCCTTCAAAAGCAGGGAATTTGCTGATGAAATTCCTTTGCTCCAAGATGATTTCTGGACCCAAGGAACGGAGAAGGGCAAAGCAAAGACGTGCCCAACTGCCCAAGGAGGAAAATTGTCTCCCACACTGATCCAGTGCCCGGTTTAGCCCTGCAGCATGTGAGCAGGACAAGTCAAGCACAACCTGTGCACTTGGGGCCTGTGAAGCCCAAGTGAAGCACCTACATCCTGCCTCTGCCTGCCCTGTCTCCAGGGCCCCACAGGAAAGCAAGCAATCTCAGGCAGACCCAGGACCAAGTACTACAGAGAGGAGCACAAAGTTGCTTGTGGGCTCTCCCAGGTAGCCAGCAGTGATGCTGAAGCMCAGGCTGAACAGAATACAAACTGTGACACACACAGGCCGCCTCGCACCATGCCTTGCTCCAGAGGAGCAGCCCCATTAGGCGTGTGAGGAGCAGGCCCAGCAGGTCCTCCAGGCCTTGGAGGAACACAGCCTTGCCCAGGCTCCAGCCAGCACCCAAGCAAGAAAGGGGAAATTTCAGGAGGTGAAAGCCTCTTTTCATGGTGGCTATGGAGAACATTTAGCCCGCTTCATTTCCTTTTAAGCAATTTCTTTTAAACATGGTTCCTTCTTGAAGTTTCACTCCYGAATCATGCCCTTCCTGCGGCTAAATGACACCAACTTCCCCGCTGAATTCTCTGTCCGAGTCTTGGTTTAGTGCAGATATTCGCAGGTCTGGGCCAAGCTAGCCCGAGGTCCCCGCGTGCCGCTTTCCTGACTTGACTGGGGCTGTCAGCAGCACTTACACTTCTCAGCAACCAAGAAACTGTGAATTCCACCTCTGAACGCGGGYGAAACGATGCTCCTGGGAGGGCTAGCTGAGCTCCGCAGCGCTCATTTCCTAGCAAAAGGGACCAACTGACCTTTCAGCTTCCGTGTGCAGCTGAGGAAGAGAGATTCCCAGCAATAACASGCAGAAAAGAGGCAGGAAGGCATTTATAAAGCTCGGAGGTTGCGAGGCACGCAGGCACGGTGGTGGTGAAGGCAACCTAAGCGCGCATCGGGTCCTCAAGTAACATAAATCAGCGTGCCCCTGTCAGCTCCGATAGAGCTATGCGTTTCCAGGACCCAGCGTGGCACATCCCCGGGGCTGCAAAAGCGGTGACAGTGACACCCTCCCACCGCCGTGTTCCCCAGCCTCGGCCACCTCATCCCCGGCCCTTCCTGCACAGCTCCTTGGCCACAGGCAGCGCTGGACCCTGGGAGTGACCCAGATGGAAAAGAATCTGCCAAAAGAAAATGCTAATTTCCAGGCACGTCAGCTCCCYGATCTCGCTCGCTCGTGTAGCCGCTCCAGCTGCTGTCCTCATGCAAGGGGAGGAAGGTGCACGCACAGAAGCCAGCAGCTGGTGTCAGGGAGGAGGACTGTGACTGCCAGCAAAGAAAAGTACATTACGCTAAAATTAAACGGAATTAGACTAAATGCTTGGCTGGGGCTGTGTGAAAACACAAATCCTCTTTCTCAGCCCTCCCATACGTTCTCCTTAAAGCATGAGCAGTAAAAGGAGAGCAGGATTTCAAATGCGATTTCAAGTCTTCTGAATGTATTAACCACTTCTAAACAAACATCTGCCTCTGGACTGCCTCTAGAGCTTGCACAGCCTTGTCCATCACTGTCTCTCCAAGATAAGGCGTGTGGAAGAAAGCCATCTCCCAGGCAATTCCAACTGCTTACCAATGTCAAATTAATGCACTTGGAAGCAGAGCAAAGAATTGCCTCTGTTCTTTCATCAGCAGTAATGCTTTATATGCAGACCGAATCCAGAATATCAGTATTCAGAAGCAAAAATATTACAATCTCTCTTGTCTCTGTGGAAAACAAAATGGGTTTTGTTTAGAAAAGCTCAGCTGAGCAGCTGGGTTGAAGAGGAAACTCTTTTTCACAGGTAAAAGTTTAGGTAGCTTTAATGAGACCTTTAGAGATATGAACACAGTGTCTATTTATACCCACTGCGCTCTCACTCACAGAAAGGCAGAAACCAAGAAGTGTAGGCAGCAAATTTCTATGTACTTGCTCATCAGCCAAACTCCTCTTTGCTACTCATTTCTCTCCTAACACCTGCATGTCATAAGCAACCACTGATGGCAAGATTGCTCAGCTTCATGAAAAAAAAGCAGCTTGAAGGGATAACCTCGTGGTTACAGGGCTGGCCCGCGAGGCCAGGGTGCTGAGTTCACAGAGAGTCTGTGATGGTCCAGTAGTGAACGAAAGGACCCGGTTCACATGGGGACTTTGGCACCAGCAATTCTCCTTCCTTCCCAGCACCCCGGCCTGAAGAGGAGGGGTGGAGAGCAGCTCCATCCCCAGTATGATCCGCAGCAAGGAAAGCTTTCCTGGAAGTAGGAGCCAAGGATTTTCCAGTACCCAGGGATTCCAGTTCCTGGGTGCCTCCTCTAGCCACTTGTCTGTTACGCAGAAAGTGGGTGGCACATCCTCCCCTTCCTTCTGTTCTCCTGGCAGCTATCTGTTTTTCTAAGAGAAACTGTGATCTGGCTGCATAAAATGAGAAGGAGGTTGGCGGCTCTGAAACCAAGCGTCACAGAGATGTCTGTGATAGCAGCCCTCAGACAGGCACTTAACTCCTGGTAAGAGACTAAGTTAGAGATATGCTCCTTTATTATTATTTGATATCATTTCATTTTTATTTTACGGTCAGCTTAGATATCCCAGCACACTGGCTGTTGTGGAGTGCTTAAACATAGCCCACATGGACTCTGCATGAAGGGCAATATTGCAAATCCCACACCTAGATATATGTGCTTGACTTTTACAGTGCTTCACAAGGCCTGGATCTGAAACTTAAATCCTCGTTGGTACCTTTAAGCAGTATAATAATAAAAAAATAGCACTAACCCAAGTTCTGGACTAGCTGTATGTACAACCAACTGCGTCCTCTTCTTTACCTCTGTTCTTTCAGCAAAGTTCCCTCCTTTTACACAAATTTCTCCCCCCAGCCCAGAGTATGTCAACAACGTCAACCTCCAAATGCTAACTAACCTCTGATTTCTGCGCAGTGGTGTTTTCCTCGGAGGCAGCAGAGGCATTACAACTATTCTGGAAAAAAAAGAATCAGCATTTCTCCACGTCAGGACAAGGCAGAGACAAATTGCTGCTCACATGTAGGAAATACAAGGAGAAAGACCCACAGGAGAATCCAGACCTCCCCAGCAAACTTCACCTGGCAGGCAGTGGCAGGAGACACACGCTTCCCTTTGCAGCTGGCACACTCACCCCTGCGAATACATCGGGAGCAGCTGGCAATGTAGAAAACAGAGTTTTTGTAAGACACAGGTTCAGCCATGAATGTGAAATTTCAAGTGACAAAAAGAAAAAAAAATCACGGATCCAGGAGAACAGTCTGGCAAACATAATGAAATGTGTACAAYGCATAAATTGTGTTTATCTTCCTAGACTACTGTTCTGTTCTGCTTACTCTGAGGACAAATTTAGTATGAAATGTAATTTATGCTGTGGGTCATAAATCTATGAAAAGCATGAAGCAGACCAAATACTCTGTGTTTCATTTTGCTGTGGTTTTCTAGTAAGTGGCCAGGTCATATTGTTTTTATCCAGAGAAGGGCAGGAAAAAAACACCACTGAATTTTTCACAGCTTTCCTGAACTTCTGTTCTGCATCTGCAGTGTTAACAAGCACTAAACCTTCCACCTACCAAAAAACTCATACCAGCTGGGGCCAAGTTTGCCCCTCTCTTTGCTCTGCAGTATATCAGTCAGCATGAACAAGGGCCTYCAGCAGCAAAGCTCCCCTCTGCACGTGCTGACAAGTGTGGGGTGGTAGAGATAGTGGCACTTCCTTCCTCGTGTTGCTCCAGGGACCGGGAATTGATGTGCCAAACCCCAAAATGCAAAAGGGAGCACGGCAGCTACCTGGGGTGTACATTAGTCAGACCTTTTCTAAGGTCTTGCCACTACATATCACATGGGTTAGGCAACGTGCTGGGCACAAACTATTTCTGCTGAGAGCTTGAAACAAAGCTTCTGGCTCTGAAGAATAACATGTACAGAACAATAGATATTCATTATTATTATTAGATTAAGCATTACCTTCTGTCTTAACTGTACTCATGAAACCTGTGTACTACATTTAAATGGCATCCTGATCTATTAAGGAAAACACCCAAACGGTGACTTTTACAGAGTCTCTTGACTCTTTCAGTCGACTGAAACTACTCTGACTCAGGTTTTATCCTGAGCCAGTAACGGGTGGCTGTGGAAGAAAAGAATTTTAATATCATTAAGCCATCCTTCATTATCTCATTACTTGTCACAAGCGACCTGTGCAGTATTAACTCTCCTATAGCTGCCAAAGTCCCAACAAACAACAGAAGCATCACATGGAAGTAGTTTCTAGGCACCAAGAAAAAGCAGAGAAAGAGGAAATGGGCCCAGAAAAAGGGTTTTGCTATCTCTGGTGAAATGCATTTCCTTTTGCAAATGCCAAAAAAGAGCGATTACACTTCAGCCCCGCTCTCTGCAGACACACATAAACCCCTTGCCAAGCAGCAATGAGAGAGAGGACCTTACTTGCTCAACTGAAATGTTTGTGTGATACTCCAGGAGCTGGAGGACAGCGATGCTTCGAGAACCAGACAATCTGAAAAAATGTGACTGTTAGACATATGTTGGATATTGCAAGAGATGGCTGTTAAAAATAATAACTGACTTGAAGTCTCATGTGCCTTCAGCTTTTCTCTASATGATAGGCACTTCCTTTTTTGCTCACGCACACATTTACTCACACTTTCCACTGACAAAAATAAGGAGATTTTGTCCTTCAATAGCACCCTTTAGCACCTTATTCAAAGACTTTGCATGAGCTGATTAATTAATCTTGATGCCATCTCTGCATGATACAGAGAAGCAATGTTGCTGTCAGGATACAGATGAGGAAAAGCTCTCCTGCAGTAAGGATACAAAAGCACCCCCRAGAGCACAGAGTCCACCTGTGGCACAGCCAGACCCTGAACTCCAGCCTTCTAAGGCAGCAGGCTGTTCCAATTCAAGAGATCCCAACATACCCCTGCTTCTTTCTTTTTGTCTCACTTACTCGCAGTCTTCTTTTGTAACCTACATAGTAGCAATTTTCATCCTATTTAAATCTTTCATGATTGTATGAGTCAATTTGCCATTATTTCAGCTCGTAATTACTGTACCGACAATTCCCTGGCAGCTGTGGAATGAAAGGGTATCTTCTGCTCCCATGAGCAGAATACCACATCGAAGAGCAGAGCAACATGTACCACTTAAACCGTGGTCCCTTTCATTTGTGTGTCTGCAGATGTGTGTGTCTGCAAAATGAATGACTGTCTGACATCAAATGAAGCCCATGYGCGCGGAGCCTCCTGGTGTCTCTCTGCCAAGAAGTATCTGGCTTCTTAATATGTAACAGCCACACACTTTAGGTACAACTGCTTCGCAAAGGCCCTCAAATCTTGATCCCAGGTTGGCTCGTTCAGATGAGAACCAGCTCTGGCTACACCTCACACAGGCGTGCCGCGAGTATCCTCATACTCATGACACCCTGTCACCTATTAGGGCTTTTCTTCTTGCTTCTCAAACCAGGATTAAGACAGGAGCTTGACACACAAAACAGATGTGACAGACGTGATGATATGCAAAGATCATAGGCTGATCTCCCGAGATCTCAGTGCTGCAAGGAGCCTGTCTTAGGGACGAGGGTCCCCTAGAGAGAGCTTTTTGCAGCACTGTCGTCTACAAAAAGACATGACACTGTAAGTTCTGTTTAACATTTCATTCCTCTTTCTACATCAAATTATTAAACAGAATCAGATTTATGCAAAATGTTATGTATCTTTTGGACTACATTACCTAGGAAAAGATGAAGGCAAATACTTATCTAAATTTTGTATTTTCTCTTCATATTTATGCATTCATTTATGCATTCTTAAAAACGCATGATATTCTAGAGTTGGTTATCTTTACCCTAGTTCAGATTTAAGGTCTCTTTTGTGTTCTAACAAAACCAGAAAAGTGTAAATTCAAACTGTTTTAAAGAGTTTTGTGCTTCTCTACAGATCCCTGAAAGGATGCACAAGGGTTTTTTCCTTCTATTAATCAAATAACACCCTGCTGTGAAGGTTTATCATATTAACTTTGAGACCAAAGCCTAGAGAACAGCTCAAAAAATCCCCAAGTCCAGACACTCAGTGACTGAGCACCCGCTGTAAGATCTGCAATGCACAAACCATGTGTYGGATACAAATTTCATAGCTCTGTGTTTCTGAGAACTACTTGTGAACAAGCTAGCATTAAGAATTATTACACAATGATTCAASCACTAACATGGAAATATAAATCAAGTCAAAACCTGGAAAGATAAACCAGCCATGTCACCCCGGAAACATATATTTTTCTGCTTATCTTCAGGCGATAGCCTCTATCCGTGAAAATTGTTTTCTGACAAGTATCTAAAGTAGGCTGAAACACTTAACTGAGTGTGAAGATTATTTATTGTACAGACATTCACAATCAAATTGTCCTTTTAATTTATGCTGGTACAGATTGCTGCAGAAACAAATCCCTTTTGCAGATGGGAGAAGGGCTAAGATGGGTATATTTTCCCTGGCAAACACAGAACACTCTTTGGTGACTCTAACCAGTTTGTTTGTACTTGCTGACACCTTACCCAAAGTCTCCTTGCACAACTGGTTGCTGCACCACGGAAACTCAAAAGATTGAAGTGCTCTAAGCCAGTATGAGGAATATGCTTCTAGCTATGAATATTGAAATACTATATTTCTTCTACAGAGGATTCTGTATTAAAAACACTTTAATTATCAAGAGYAATGTAAATATGTAAAAAGCTCAAACCACTTGCTAGAACAGGAATAATTTATTTTCAGTGTCATTAAATAAAAAGCATTGTCTACACTTGCAAGCACTAGGCCTGTGTTTATGCTCAGTTCTCTTCAGTAAAAAAGGACAATGAGTAAGTATGAAATAAATGGCATATTAAAACCTACCATTATCAGTTATCATTGGTGTAGTTAGATTGCAGGAGCAGGATGAGTTTTTCAGCATTACATTTTTGCAAAGTATTTCAACCGGTCTTATAAGTTTTACCATACAAGAGGTAAGGGTTTTGCTTATACTTGCAGCCACGGCAACCTATAAAAACATAAACAGAACAAATTTCTTGTTATACTTGTTAAGCTGTCATCTTGTCAGTACAGAAAACTTCAAACTATGAAATGCACAAAATAAAATTTTCATGGCAGAAGCAGACAATTAGCCTCTCAGAGGAAAAAGCCTCTTCCAACTGGAGAAGCAATGCAAAATGAATGTTGAAAGGAACATGCTGCTTACCCACTGAAATTAAAAGGATCTGTAAAATAGGTGAGGGGAACAATTTGGAACATTTAGGAATTTCAAACAAGGATTTTGGTGTAACAGTGCTATATGCTGTCCCTTCAAAATATATGCACAAGGATGTGCAATTCCTCACAGAAAGCTTACTTTCGCATCAATATACAAAGTGTGCTCAATTGGGAAACTGAATTTATCTTAGTGTGATTTATCCTTTGTTCTAGCAGACAGGGCTTTACAAAYACAAGCACATTCGAGCATTCAATCAGGAAGCCAGGAACAATAGCAGGCAAATTAAGTGGCCAGGCAAAATACTTGATAATCAGAAATTCAGGGCTATGTTTGTTCTGAGCAGGCACCGGAAAAACACTAATTCCAAACACTTAAAAACGTATCTGTGTTAGCGTATATGTCCCAGTGAATGTTTTGTAGCTTGCTATAAAGCTTAGGATGCAGGTAATACACTTGATATAGCCTCACTGGAAATACTAGAAGAGCTGATATAGTGGAAGTGATGCCTTTGTCAGCACAGTGAATTTTCAAGTCAACAGCACGAAATATAGCTTGAGGATATGTTTTATAACAGAGGAAGAGAACATCTCTCTGATCTATACATTCAGCTTATTGGGTTTTCCTGTATATTTGCCAATTGTTTAGAYAAGAACAACTAATACACGAAGCGCAGTGACAAAAGAGGGGAAGCTGCAAAAAGTGACAGAACACCACATTTAAAATCAGAATAAATATGCATAAAGCTGCTTGTACATACCTGATTTATGGCAGGGAAACTGAGCAGGATTTTCAGRTCTTTATCAGGTGCATGTGAAATGTTATACCAACCATTTATGCTGTTTGAACGTGTACAATTTTCTTTTAATGTGCACCTAAAAGTATACATAAAATTATACTAGCTTCCTTTTGGTGGCTTTGATTTCAAATATTGTACTTCAGTTTATTTAATGGTATTGATTTTTTCAGGAACACAATTGATTTTTATCTTTTTTTTTTTAACAAGAACAYGGTAACAGATACACAAAGCTCTAGGAAAACAATCAGGAAAATCTTTTGCTTATCAGAATAAATTACAACACATTGATGTATGCTCTAGGGTCCTGATTAAGTCAGTGGGATTCGAGGAAACATTCAATGCTTGGCCTGCAATGATGGGCTCCTTAGTTTGGGCTAGAGTCCATCACCCCTCATTTTAGCCTGTTCCAATATAGAGCTCCAAGACCTCATGCCTTTTTTCCCCTCTGTGCTCAATGGAGAGACATGGGCCCTTCTAGGATGTGCTTCACCTGAGCTATTTCAGACATACAGACAAAAAGGAGATGAATCACCCCAGACAGAAGCTGCTCTTTCTCTCCACTGAGAGTAAGGGGAGCTGAAGTTGAAGCTCAGATGCAGAGCTAGGCTATGGACATGTGCTGCTGATCAGCTGAATCCTTCCTATTAATATCTTGTTCACTGTCCATGGATGTGAGGCACTTCAGGAAAGATTTCTCCATCTTAAAGAATAAGTTCAATTTCAGAAGTAGGATGGCACAAAGTAAATAAAAATGCTATATGTATCAAATTGTTGGTGGAAATAGAAAGTATAGAGCAGATAGATAGCGCAAAGCTATGAAAGAACGAGGAAACATTGGGAGATATAAACACTATAAAGACTACACATATTAATAGATTGAAAAAAACCCAGAACATCAGCATGCAAACTAGTATGTTTGAAAAGTGAATCTTTAAAAAAGTAGAGAGTGATAGTGAAMAATCCATAGTTTAACTCCAAATAATTTCAGATAGCTAGAAAGTCAACACAAGTAAGTGTTCCTTGTATCTATTTGAACATTTTAATAGTGCTCATTTCCAGATATGACCTCATGTATTTCCCCTCAAAACAGACTGCTTGAATTAGGTAGAGCAAAAGAAGTATGAGGCCTCAATTCCACGAGAAAGCAGATGCACGTAAGGCCTCAGCCATGGGACCAGTAGCGTGGCTACTGACGAGCTATTGCTTTGCCAAACATGAGATATGTGCACGCATTTCCAAAACGTGCACCTTGGCAAAACATTTTCATGAGGATTTCGGAGCTCACTGTACAAACACATTTAGACAAGAGGGCTTCTTTTTTTTTTTTCTGCAGAAGAACAGAAGAAAAAAAGAAAAGAAAGGCTTTCAAGAAGAATACCCACCACAGAGCCCATATTGCCGTCTCCTCTGTCAATGCGGGTGCTGGCAGCAGGAATGCAGTTAAGCACAGGGTCACTTCCTGTGCRGTCGAGCTCAGGAAACGGAGTTCCTGCAGCACGGGAACGTGCCGGGCTTTTGCATCTCAACACATTCAGGTCATAACTACACTCTAAGAAACTGAAAATATGCTTGACATATTTCAAATTGACTTAACTAGGTCAATTTTTGATCTCGTGTACGCTTCTCTTCACATTACTGAGATCACCAAGGTCCATAAGCGCCACGATTTTTGAACCACAGAGGGGTAAGATCTGTTAGCAACAGGTATCCATAAACCTGTGTGCTCGGGGGTGTGCAGGTTACTAACACGCACTGGGAATGAGACACGGACATCCAGCAGTTTCTGATGGTCCTAGGCTCTCGCTGTTACAGGTGCAAAGAAACACAGTTACTGTATTTGGCACAAGATAAAGACTGAGATTTCAGTGAGGTTAATACTGAAGAAGTTAGTTATTTATAAAGCCAGATCTCTAAAACAGCCTAGGAGAAGAGTATCTGCATTCTTAGACTGCCTGAGCAACACGAGTAGGGAGGCAGTTTCCCACATTTGTGAAGAAAACAGTTATATGGCAAAAAAAGCAATGTCGCCCAGGGCTGTGCATTTTTAGCATGGGGAAAATGCATCCTTTGCTGCTGCAGAAGCCGGCCCTTAACGCTCACACTATRTGCTATGGTAGGAAGCATCAGCAAAGGGGAAAGCAGAACAGCTGGTGCCTCTCAGCATAAATTCTCACAGCTGCCTTCAACAGGCTAGCGACAACCCGAAGTCCATTTGCTTGGGGAAGAGATTATTCTACTCTAGTCCTATTTYAAGACAATCTGCTTTGTTTGCGAATATACTGGAATGAAAAGAACAGAAATGCTATAAGAGAACCACATGCTGCTGAGAAGGGCTTATCAGCCTCTTCAGGTTCAGGTACCTCCTAAGAAAGTAAAATAATAATAATAATAAAAAATGGATCAAAAGTAGGTGGAAATTTCTGGAGGTTGGTTTTCCAAGAAGGCAGACTGGGCCAGACGCTGTATGACATGAAAGAGACTTYTGGGACAGCGGAGCAAGAAAGGATAAAAAGCAAAAAGTGAGATTCATTAGTTATCCCTGAGAAGGGAGCAAATTTAGGGAGAAGGATCCTGAGGCTTCCATGAGAGATGAAGGGGCAGTATCTGCTTTAAGTACCCCGTGGATTAGATTTCCAGCATGCACAGATTTGTGTCCAGAGAAAAGCAGAGAGAAGAATTTCTCTAATCTTTCACAGCTAGCTATGGTTCTTTATGCTACTAAAGATCCGTCTTCACAATGTGAATCACATTCCTCTTATTTCAGGATGAACAACATGGTACCTATGCCTACCGGCTCATTCATATGTATTTAAACCTCTGCTTCATTAATCATTATATTAACCACTGAGCCCTATTGAGTTTGTTCTCTCTGTCTTGCTATAATATGCTGATTGCCTAGCAGAAGAGGAAGACAATTTCAGAGAAAGTTTCTGCTTGATACTAACCCCTAAGGGAAGTCTGTGGAAGCCTCAAGMACTGACCAAATTTGAAACTCAGGTTCATCATATCAGAAAACTAAGATGTATTGTACTATTTCCATATTGAAATACACGGAAAACATTGGTGCTTTATATTGGAGAGATTTCAASAAACTTCAGGGGAATTTGATTCATCTGAAGAAAATCAATATATATCAAGAGAAATCATACTATGCTATGACTACTTCTTTCGAGCAACAGTAAGTGAAAAGGGGAATTTATACCGTTGTATAACTGGATAACTTGGAACAAAGAGTAGAAATACGAAGAGTAGAAATATTTTGTTTCATTTTGTTTTCACTTCCAATAGGATGTGTATATTTTTTCAGCAAAACATTGGGTTTGAATCCACACTGTCTTTAAAATGAAGCATGGCTAATAAGTTTCATTAAAAGCAAGGAATAGATATTTAACATAAAATTGATTCCCTAGTTTGTGTAAGATGTATCATCAGCCTCTTTTAATACAAAATCAACACTTTATGTCCTGACAACAGTAGGTACACTTTTCCAAATAACAAAAATGTATTATGGAGTATATTGTTTTAGTGGACATGYCTTGGTTTTACTAAAAACATTTGCTAAAAACATTTATTTATTTTTCTAAAGCTTCACTCAGAACTAGATCTTCACAAACATAAACATTTAATAATGATAAGTGATTAACAAAGAAAAATAATGTGGGTGTTAAAGGGGGTTCATGTTGCAGTAATTCACTTTTTCTCCAAAAGAGCAAATTATTTCTATTTCAATCTGGTGGAAATTTTTGGTGATTTCCCTCATTAAGAGGGTATACTGACTAATAACTGCATTTYCAAACTCTTTTTAAGCTAATTAAAAGCCTGAAAAGTTTAACACAGCATAGACAGCCTCTAACAAGAAGCCAAAGACAGAGTTTGAAGAAAACTCATTGGAGGACAAAAATTTAGTCTCTTTTAATAACCACCTTTGCAAACAAGTAAACCTTCCGCAACATCATGTTGATACTGAAACAAATCAAAATGAGTAGTATTAACCTTCTAATGGAAGGTCACTAGTGGCATTCCTTGAAAAATCAATTTTGTCACCATTTTTACTTAACATTTTAGCCACCGATGAACCAGTATAAAAACAAGCAATACCCCGATGACATGTGCTAATGATACCAAGTTGAAAACATTGTCATGCAGGGAAGGATCAGAAAATCACACATGAAAACGTGGATGACCTTGGCATAAGAAGATGACATTACATAGCACAAAATACAAGAACTTAGAGCAATGGAAATCTCCCAACCCATATGTGCTGTAGACTGGAAACTTATTAGTTGGAGGGGTAAAATAAAGAACAAAGGAACAGAAGGACCTGGGGGCATTGTTCGATCACGGATGATTGTGGCCCATCATCGTGATGCAGTCATGAAGAAGACATTTGCAATTCCAGGACATATCAAATAAGGTGCTTCCTGGATAGACTGGGAAGGATTAAACATCACCCAGCAAGGTGACATCTCTTCTGAAATCCTATGACAGTCCTAGTCATCCATGTTTAAAAATAAATGTATAAAAAACTATTATTGAAGCTGGCTCTTTTTGTGCAGCAAAATGAGACTGAAGAAGGGGTCTGCTTTCACAAAAATATTAAGGTGGTTAAGTAGGAGTGAGGCAGAAAATTTAACTAAAGCAATGCTGGCACCCCAAGAATGGGTATAATCTGTATGTGAATAGATTGGTGATGAAAATGGGGAGAAGGATTTTAAAGCAGCAGCACAGTGAGGCTCTTGGATAGCCAGTCAATCCAAGACTGAGGGCAAAAGCCTCTCAAGTCAGGATCAGTCTGAGTGGGTTTACCTGCAATGTGGTTACTTGCAATAGCCAGATGACCTGATGACCTGCCTTGATGACCCGRGAAGTCCTGCAGTCCAGTCTTTACACATGCAGAAATACAGTGCAGCAGTTTTGAAACCCAATTCAAAGAAAGCAGCAAAACTAATGACTTGAATGGGAGGATGAAGGGTTCAGAAAGTCATTCTTAACTGGCCTAAAGTAAAAGGCAGTGGTCCCTGAGCAAGGAGCAGTGAATACTGAAGACAGCTGGGAACTCTTTCCTTGTTTTAACAAGCAAGAGGCTGCCCAGCTATTAAGATGCTTCAA
Organism: Nothoprocta perdicaria; assembly: GCF_003342845.1. Taxonomy (NCBI): domain Eukaryota; kingdom Metazoa; phylum Chordata; class Aves; order Tinamiformes; family Tinamidae; genus Nothoprocta; species Nothoprocta perdicaria. The sequence continues at coordinate 546,997 of NW_020454761.1, forward strand.
ACATGTATACACAATTTCATATCTGTCAATTATGAAAGCAAAAACATCTGCTCTAAAACCAAATTTCTTTTTAGAAAATTTGCTTTTAGAAACAAAAATATTCTAAAAATCATAGAATCATAGAATCCTTAAGGTTGGAAGGGACCTCCAAAGATCATCTAGTTCCAACCCCTCTGCACACGCAGGGTCACCTAGAGCACGTGGCACAGGGCTGTGTCCAAGTGGGTTTGGAAGATCTCCAGAGAAGAAGACTCCACAACCTCTCTAAAAATATTGTAATGCTTTTTTTATTTTGCACTGATCTAAGAAATCTGAAGATTAACATGATCTCTAAAAGGCTCAGAGTGCCTTTTCACATGATAAAAAAGTGGCTCGCATTTATGGCTATCACTGATTTCATAAAAACACAACAGATACAAAGATATGCTATCTTAATGCTGAAAAGCCCCAAGTTAGTAAAAACTTACAGTAAGTAATAATGCATTGCTTCTATATGCAGGTCTATACACCAGAAAATACCTTTGATTCAGAGAACACCACCCACAGTAGGGATCCTTTGCAGATAAGCATCCTTGCTGGGAAACAAATCTACTGCAATTTGCAACCAGTATTCTTCTCACCTGAAACCAAAGAACATAMGGAGTGAAAACAGTCTCCATAAAAGAGGGAAGCTGAGGATTATCTTCAAATATCTGACAGCATCCAAATATGATGCCTTTGGGGAAGTTTCCATATGTGCTCCCCGCTGCCAGAAGGCCTTTGGGCAGGCATTGGTAGCCCATTTTATGCACATTGTATTTTGTCATCAGAAGAYGAAACTACTTGTACAATGGCAGTCTGGATCTAATAGTAACTTGCCAGCATGGACAAAGCAATGCATGAAGAACTCAGCACAGTGGTAACAGCAAGAAGGGAGTATATTTTATGAATAATGTTCTGCTTAGCAGAATACTGCTTCCCTCATACCAGAACTGGAGTTTTTAGATGACTAATGAAGGTGCATCCAAAAATGCACGTGCAAAACAAAATGCATTTATGTTTGCATCAACATGTCAGGTAACTGCATGTGCAAACTGGTACAAATGCATGCAACTACCAAACATGCATGCAAATGGCACTTCAATAGGTAAAAATAGATGATTGTGGTTATTATATTTTATGTATCTATACTTGTACATTCAGCTTGAATTTCCTAGTCAGCCATTTTCAGAAAAGGAAAAAAGAAAAAGAGAAAGTCATTTTAAAACACAATAATGTTGTAATAATATTGTCAATTGATTGTGTTAATAAGAAAAACATTCCTGTTTCAAAACATTTGTTTATAAATTTGCAAGAATTAGAAGCTCCTGTATTTCGTTAACAGAAACAAGGATGTGCCTTTATGCAGAACTTCACTCGTTTTTTTCCAACCACGTGTTATGAAACTCAGTTTAACTGGAGATGTTTGAGATAATCAGTAAGTTCAGGAACCTGTCGGTATCTTAGACTACTACCAAGAAAAATAAAAAAAAAAAAGGCTGTTTCTAAAAGCCGTTGGTCCTCCACTACAACATGCTCTTTTATGAAAGCTAAAGAAAACCCAAATCTTTCCTGTGCATATTTACAAGCACATATAAATGAAGTGCTGGGTGAAATCATGTCCAGTGCAGCCAGCCTGCCAGCCCATACATTCCCACGGCTGTCTTCCCTGGCGCTGGCGAGAGGGAGGACTTTGTAACAGAGTCGGTGCCCAGCGGCCCTGCTGCAGGACACGCTGCAGGACGTGCTGCTGGACACACTGCAGGATGTGCTGCAGGATGCGCTGCAGGACATGCTGCAGGACGTGCTGCAGGACGCGCTGCAGGACACACTGCAGGACACGCTGCAGGACACGCTGCAGAACACGCTGCGGACACACTGCAGAATACGCTGCAGGACACGCTGCAGGACGCGATGCAGAACACACTGCAGAACACGCTGCAGGACGCGCTGCAGGACGCGCTGCAGGACACACTGTCCTGTGCAGCAGCCCCCACGCCTCCCGCACTCCACATACTGCAGCCGTCCCCTCAGATGGACAGTGCTTGGTAGTTTTTGCTGGAGATCTGTCTTAACTGAAGATGATGAGGACTTTAACACTAACCTCAGCAGGACTAAGACTGCAAACCCATCTCTTCAGTTAAGAGACTCCTCTACATTAGAGGCTGCACAAGCGAGGGGCAATCACGGGCCTACAGAGGCTCAATTACCAATTCAGAGTAASCTCCTCTTCAAAGCATCTCCTAAGCTGTGTTTGCTAACTCCTCGCTTGACTTTGCATGATGCCAGCCACATATTCAAGGCCCCAGGAAAAAAAAAAGAAACATAAACCATCTCTGAACGGAGTAACGTAAAAGAAGGTTGTGAATAAGGGCCTTGCTGGGCTATAGGAGCAGCCGGCAGTGCCAAAAACATCAAGTTCCTMTGAGTTCTGCAGAAGTGCAGAAAAAGCATGTAAATTCGGTAACCTGAGTTTAGATAGGTAAGGTCTGACCCTGATCCAAACAGATACTTCACCTTTAAAGTCATACAAATCCTTAAAGAAGCAGTTAACTTGAATCTATTAGTGTACTTACCGTATTAGCAGAGGATAAATAGATGTAGTTATTATCTACTGGATCAAGTCGAAGTTTGGGGAAAATGGGAGTTTCTTCCTTAATTTCGTATAAGACTTCCGGGCAATTAGATACCATATCCTCATCAAGAATAGCCTAAAACAAGAGAAGGGAAATTATTCACAGACTCTTCTATTTACCCATTAGTATTTTAATCATAACCCTAATTTTTGCTCTTTCGCTAGCTACATCAGAGCCTCTGAAATGACTCTGTCCTGATCAGTTCAAAATCATACCCAGCTCTTATATTGCAGAAAAGTGGAAGAAAAGGCAGTCAGAGCAGAATTTCTAGCACAAACATGCCAGAAATGTTTTGCACTGAGGCTGGCGCTCAGTATAATGTAGGAGACATCCTTTTCATCGGCTGCGTTCCTGACTGACAGAAAGACTGAAGAATGTGCAAGAGAGACCTATATGCAAAACAGAAGTCCTAGTGTGTTAAGCACTTCCATGAACAGAGTGGAGAGTAGGGTGTTCACGAAACAAATGAACATCCAGGGCTCCACCAGGTGAGAACCMCTACCATGTAAAAAGGAATCTGCTGGTTACTGGCAAACGCCTTCAAGGCAGAAACTTCTCCGTGGCTTCTGGGAGTACGTATTTCAGTTGCTGTCACTTTTCCTTACTGTGTCTAACTCTGGAGCTTTCCGCCACTCTTCTTATGCAATTCAAGACAATCACAGACCATTTTAATTTTCAAGTTAGTAAGTACGCTAACATCAATGCCAAGTTTTCTATGACTTTCATCTCTTAATTCCATAAACAGGACTAAATGAGGAAAATATGTTCACAGTTCTCACTGTGCTAAGGGGATGTGAAAACGTTCCATTTTGTTTTTCTTTGTCAAAAGTATTAACTTAGCACAGTGAAATCCAGTGGGTAGAAACTTTTCATGATCTTTTCTTTATTCTCCTCCACCTGCCTGTTTAATTAAAACAAAAAATGAGAGTAATCCTTTGCCATGTAGACAGGAAATACACCTTTTCGCAAAACCCCAGAAAAAAAAGACATCAACCATAAAGACATTTGACTGGATGGTTGAAAGGTTTCTGAGATAAGGTGACTTTCATTTCTAGGTGACTGATTTAAGCTGTCACAGGTCAGCTACTCAGAAGCGATGGCAAAGGGGGGCTTTGGCTTTTCTCTCTAATGGACAGCTATTCGCATCACGCAGAGACAGGCTAACAAACAAATAAATAGGCAAACATGTTCCCTTCACAGGCTCCCAAAATCTAGTTGCATGTAATATTCCCACTGGAAAAAACAAAGCGGGGAAGTAAACCAGAGATAGTGCAGCTGAGAACCCTGCAGTCCATAAATTAATTACTATGGGCATTAGTAGATTAATGAAATGCTTCCATGAATTTTAAGCAAGGTACGTAATTGCTTTTGAAAATTATCTTGTTCTCCAAGTAACAACAGAGCAGCTTTTTTTTCATAAAAGAGACAAAAAAGAAACAGAGATCCAGGGAATTCTGTTCACATTACACTGAATAAAAAATACAGGAAACTTTTACTCTCTGGAAGACACGAGTAGCAGAAGGGAGGCATTCCCATGGAAACGGTGCTCCGCTTACCTTCAGGAGCTGTCCGTCATCCGTGCCCAGAAAGAGAACGATCTGATTCAAAACAACCGTGCCGTAAACAGCCGCTAAGCCAGACTGAATCAGGGTGGGTAACTTCTTGATGGATCGCGCCGCCTGGAAATCAGATACAAGAGAAAAYCATTACAAAACTACCCAGCTATACGACAAAATATTAATGAAAAGGAAAAGAAGCATCCCTGGGAAGATTCTCAGAGAGCTCAATTTTAGATAACAGCTCGGGTTATCCTTGGAAACCCTGCATGCACTATGAAAATGCTTCTTTTTCCATAAGGTACCAGGAGATTACATTTACTGTAGCTAAACCATCAATTTCAGCATGACATAGGCATGGTCTAACAGCAGACTTTACTTCATAACTTGATCCCTCTTTTGTGGGGACACAGTGCCTGGCCCTGTTCTGGATTGCCAGTTCTTCCCCACGTGGCAATGTTTTGCTGTCACTTGACTGCACCTATCCAGAAGGCAACAGATTAATCCACTTTTAGTGATTCAGAAACCACTTTTAAGAGCATGCAAGTATTCTGGAGTAAGGAGGTTCTTCAAACATACAGACGTCTTTTTGTTTTGTTTTGTTTTTTGCTTGTCAGAAAATGCAGACCTTCATCCTCCCCTTTCTGGTTTCCTGCTTCACACTAAAGGAAGCTGAGACTTGCATATTACATAAATATAAAAATGAGACAGAGCACTATACAGTTCACGTCAGTGTGAGTACATAAAAGGAGCTGATTTTCTTCCTCTTCACACTTTCCTAATTTTGTTATGTATAGAAATGAAGGTTTCCAAGGACATGTTTAATCTAGAGTTGGCAATACATGCTATGACAAAACTACGATAATAACAAAAGGAACAATACCATTTTCCTTATGATCTGACATTATCTGAATATCACACAGTATTAGAGAAATCTGTTTTGATAACACACTTGTTACTTTGCTTCCCAAAATGACAAAAGTCTTTACAGCAAAGTGTGAGTTACATCAGCATGAGGATGGGAAGTCTGGCCTCTCCATACCTGTGCTAGATGGAGTCTCCTTCTCCGGAGATCTTCCAAACCTGCTTGGACGCAGCCCTGTGCCATGTGCTCTCGGTGACCCTGTGTGTGCAGGGGGTTGGACTAGGTGACCTCTAAAGGTCCCTTCCAATCTTAAGCATTCTGTGATTCTATGACTCTGATTCCATGATTCTATGTACCTGTGCAGACTTCAAGAGCAAAATGGCACTTACAACCCTCAACTCCTAGAAGCTGGGTGATGCTAAGTAACAGAAGCATAAAAAGAAAACGCAGGGTAGGAATCCCTGCATCTGGGAAAAAAAAAAACAGCAAACAAAACAATTATCCCTTTCTATTGCACGTGCTGCAGAAGATCAAGTGCTAAAAGGAAGATGACACTGTGCCAGGAACTGCTTCTTCTCTAGGAAAGCCACTRTCCCCATCCCAAGGCTCTTGCAACCTCAGGCTTCTACCTTGCATAAAGTAACTTGTATTTGCAGTCCTGTAATTGCTTTAAATCAATCTTATTGATGGTTGCTGCCAAAAGTGTGATGCCACCTGCTCTCCAAACACACGGCAGCATGGACTTAAGTGCTGCACAAAACACTGACAGGCAGGGAGAAGAGAGGGAAGAGCTCAGGTAGGTTTGGGCCTTTGGCAACAACCCCGGTGAGCTGGCTTAAAATGACTACGACCTCAGCCTGGACAGGCTCCTAGATCTACAGGAACCCTCTGTTGCTTTAATGAATGAGACAGAGAGTGGGAGAACAGACCGTTAAAATCCTCCTTTTGCAGAAACATGAAGGCATTTCTCCAAGTCGCGAAGCAAATCCATGACCCAGGTAACAGCTGAATCCGGCCCTCTTGGCTTAATGCCCAAAAAAAGCTATTCACACAAAATTATCTTTTTCTGAACTTCAATCCAAAGTCAATTACAATCTTTTTCAGTCATCTGAATTATTTTAATTAGCTTGCAAGAACAGCCACTTGGAGGAAAAGAAGACTTGATTAAATTTTGTCTGTAAAGAAAAGGATATTTTTTCATGTAGTAGGAAGAAAACATAGGAAGTGCCATGTACTGGCACAGAACTCCAAGAAAATCAGCTTAGGCATGAGACTTCAGTACTATGGGAGTCTGTTTTAGATATAAATATATACAAAAAAAGCAACCGCAAGAATTCTAAAGCAGAAAAATAATTAACAGCCCTCATCTTCTCTCAGATCAGAGGGTAAGAAGCAGTGGTGGATGCAACGAGCCCTCAGTCACACTGAAGAATCAGGAGATGAACCCTCCCGAGCTTTGATTTCCATGAGCACCAGGACTTTTTACTTGCTGTGCTGCAAGCTCTGCAAGGAAGAGGAACCACCCCAGGTTCCTTTCGGACACAGCACAGCAGGACCTCCAAAGACAGGAATAACCACCCAGGATCTGGGAAGCTTTGCTGCCAGCTTTTATCTTGACTCATATCCTAGTAAAACAGCTAGTGTCGCATCAGAGCGTCGCCGTCATGTGAGGGCAGAAGCAAGGCTGACAAGTCTGGAAGCCTCCTCCCCTCGCTGCGCTCGCTGGAGGGAGGGTCATCGTGACATTGAGCTAATACAGATAACGAGAGCGGGGATTTAGTCAGTGGGCAGGCACAGCAAAAACTGCCTTCCCTCTTTTGCAGCCTGTTTCTCCAGTTGGCCCGTTCCCTCCAGGGTGCAGCTGCTGCTTTCACCCTTCTGTCATCCTCTTCTCTCTTTATTTTTTTAACAAGCCCTTTTACTTCTTCCACTGTGACTAACGGGGCTACAGCACTGTAGGCTCTTCCCGAGCTCTTCTTTCACAGCTAAATACAGCCCTAAAATGCATTTACCATCTAAACTTCCTTTACACCTCAAGAGTTATTCATCTCCATGATCATCTATCCTATAATACTTCTGGACTCATAAGAAAACATCAAATGCACAAGAAAAGGCTACATTGCTTTGGAAGACTGTTGTTTATTTATTTTTTCCTAGCTCTTCATTTCCACCCTTTGGTTTTATTCTGTGGTCCCAAAACATCTTCACTTTCACAGGTAAGCCTAACGATCTCCTAAATTAACTTACATTTTACTTTCAAGATTAGCTCTCTATGCTGTTTGGGGATTATTGGCTTGAAAATTATTTATTCATGTTCTATATTTTGTATCTCATTTTCAGATTTATCCCTGCATGATTCCAGCTGCAGCAACTATATTCTCACTAGTCTTTTCTGTCTTGATTTCTTCTCAATTCCTTTGTATTGCATTGCCTCAGAGGGACAGGCAGCATTTTCTTGTTCATGAAGCACTCAACATATTGTAGCCTGGCCAAAAAGTAAAAACTCAGGATTTGAGCCTTACAGTGAATGAGCAGATGCAGATAGCCCATAGGGACACAAAATTTGTGAGTATTGCATAGCATTAGTCAACACTTGAGCTTATGGAAAGACACCAATGCCCTTCCCAAAGGGAAAAACCTTCTGGAATCTGATTCTTCCTTCTTCACTTCACCATCCTTCAGCCTCCTGCCTCACTTTTGACTATATCCAAGAGTAACAAATGTTAACACTGGTACATTCATCACGCCTTTCCTAGGACTAAAGAAAAAGGACAAGAACTATTCCAAGATTTGATTTCCATGAGGATTTTTTTTCTTGATGCATTGTACAGCAACATAAGGAGGAAAAACTGTAAGGAAGAAAAGGAGCAAAACAGGAAACCAGAAGGTCTGCCCAAAGACCTTGCAGAGGCAAGACCAGAGCCTCACAACACAAGGAAGGAGGCCCAGCTAGAGTCTGCACTTTAATAAGTGACCGACGGAGACCTGAGATGGGGGAGAACTGAAGCCTGTCCCTTCTGGAGGCAGGTGAGAAGCTCCTCTCTCTGCCCTCTGATCAGAATTTGCAGGATCGGTCCAGGCCCAATAACAAGCTYAGTTAAGGGAGGCTTCAAAGCCAGTTGGGCATGAAGCAAGCATCAGCAGAGAACAAGAGGAAGTGGTAGGTGACTGCGGTTGGAGATTCCCTTCCCTTCTGCGTGGGATGAAGGCACACAGCTGCCAAACAGTTGTGCTTTCAAGAGAGGCTTTTTTTTTTTTTTTTTTTTTTTTTGGCTTGTTAGGGGCCCAGATCCAGTACATTGCAAAGAAATTGGTGGTGCTTTTCCACATTTTGGACTCTCACCCCTCAATGTCCTCTTCATGGACACCAAAAACCTGCAGTGAATCAAGAATGGCTACAGAGCTATGGGACAAAACACAAGACATGAGAGCCCAGGTTTTATTAATCCTATGGGGTCCTTTTTGAGGAATGAGGAGGATTAGTGAGAGAAGGGATCTTCTGGACAAAGTAGGGTAAGATCATCTTTGCCAAGAGGCTGGCCAACCTGACAAGGAAGGCTTTAAACTAAGTATTTCAGAGGGAGGTGACAAGAGATTGCAGCTGAGTGAGAAAAGGGAGGTCGGGGTGGCAAGATAACAGGGCGCTGTGATGAAGGTGAGAGCCATCAGGAAGGAAGACACAGGGCACAAGGGGTCTCACCTCAGGTGCCTGTGCACRCTGCCTGGAAGCAAGCAGGAGCTGGAGGAGCAGAACTGTGACTGCCCTGGAATAACTGAGAGGTGGTAGGAACGCTCACACACCTGAGTGTGGTGATGAATGGAAAGAAAAGCGAGAACAAAAAAAGGTTGTGAAGGAGCAGCTTAGCTCAATTGTGTGCAGCTCTTCCATGGGCCAGACGACAAGGTGGTTGAAACCTGAGAAACAAGAGACCATGGAGCACCCTGTGGTGGCACTTTGCTATACACCACCCAGATAAGGTGAGGAAGTGGACCAAGTCTTTGAGTAACTCGAGTAAGTCTCCAGCTCACAAGCTCTGGGTCTTACGGGAGACTTTAACTCCCCTGACACATGCKGGAAGGATAACACATGGGAAGCAAGCAACTCAGGGAGATTTCTGGAGCAACTCGGGGTCTTCTTATTACACATGCCAGGCAGGTCAGTGACGGTAATAGTCTTCTGGATTTGCTGTTTGAGAACGAGGAAGAATAGACGGGTGAGGCAATAATCCATGGCAGCCTTAGCTCTAGTGACTACACATTCAGGGTGGTGAGGAAAGAGGGCAGCAGAGCAGAGATCTCTGCCTTCAGGAGGGCAGACTTCAGCTTGTTCAGAGAACTTACAAATGTGGTTGCATGAGAGGCAGTTGTGAAGGGAAGGGCTGTCAGGAGAGCTCAAAGGTCTTTCAGGACAACCTCCTCCAAGCATGAAACCTCACAAAAAAAAAAAGTAGATGATTTGGGAGAGAGAATCAGCAAAGTGTGGACTTAACAACTGAACTACAATGCAGAAAAAAAAAAGGAAGAGATGGAAGGAGAAACGAGCTACGGAGGAGGAATTGCTAGGAGGCTCAGGCATGATACTAGGAAAGCCAAAGCTCATCTAGACTTGTAGCTAGCAGGGKATATCATGAGCTTCAAGAAGAGCTTTTACCACCATATGAATAATAAAAGAATAAGGAAGGAAATCACAGGCCTGTTGCTAAATGGGGCAGGTGAGTTAGTGGCTGTGGATGCTGATGAGGCTTGCTCTTCACCAGCAGGCCTTAGCACCCATGGAGCTCAAGGAGGAGAGAAACTAACMATCTCCTCAGAAATCTGAACCCATATAAGTCCTGGGGACCAAGTGGGATCCATGTCAAGATGCTGAACTGTCTGACATGATTGCAAGGTCAAAGGCGAAATCTCCAATAACTGAAGGCAAGTATCACACACCTCTTCAAAAAGGACAAGAAGGAYAACTTGAGGAACCACAGACTGGTCAGCCTCACTTATTCCCTTGGGAAATCATAAAGCAAATCCTCTAGGATGTCACTTCTGGGCACATGAGGAAGAAGAACATGTCTGGGTAAAGCCAGCATAGATTGCCCAGGGATAAACCATGTCTGACCAAACTTCCATAATGGATTCACTCAATTTGTGGACAAAGCAAGACCAGCAGATGTCATTTCACTTCAACTTCAGCAGGGCTCTTAACATTGTTTCCTGAAGCATCCTTGTATCCAAATTGGGATGTTACAGTCTATGTGGGAGGACTATTAAAGAGATGAAAAAATGGATGGATCATCAAACTTAAAGGGTACTGTTATCATTCCACCTAGCAAGTAGTTACTGGTGGAGTTCCTTTGCGACCAGATTCTGTTCTGTTATCTTTCTCAATAACCTGGAAGAAGACACTGAGAGCATCTTAATTAAGATTGTGGATGGTATTAAAATGAGCAGATATGCAGATATTCTCACAGAGCCGCCATTCACAGCTACCTAGATAGACTGATGGAATCTGTTGGCAGGAATCTCAAGAAATTCCACTAAGTCCGGCACCCGGGATGAACTAACCCCCGGTAGCAGTATGGGCTGGGGACTGACTGCCCAGAGAGTAACTGCTTGAGGACCTGGAGGGCAGCAGGCTAGGCAGGGTGCTCAGGCAGCAGTGAGTTAACAGCATCTTGGGCTGKGTCAACAGCAGCACAGCCAGTAGACAGAGGGAAGTGATTATTATCTCCTTTAGTGGTCACATATTCGATTGTATCTGGAGTACTGTGTCCAGGTCTGTGGCCAGCACGCAGGTTGATAAACAGGAGTGAATTGAGTGGCGGGTCACTCAGAGGGCTGCGGCATCGAGCGCCTTCTCCATGAGGAGAGGCGGAGGGACTGAGTCCAGCCTGGGGAAGAGAGATCTTTGCAGAGAGCAAAGCAGCAGGCTCTTTGCTGAGCTGCATGCAGGATGACTAGAGATAACAGCCACAAGCTGAGACTCGGGAGGTTCCAACTRCTCAGCGGCAGGAGATTTAATTAAATAAACCCTCTATAAGGACAACTAAGGAGCAAAGCGGGAGCCCAGCAAGGCTGGGCAGTCCCCATCCTTGAAGGTTTCGAGACTCAACCAGATTAAGCCCTGAACCACCTTGTCTGCCCTTGCAGATGATCCTGCTTTGAGTTTGGACTAGTAACTTCCTGAGGTTCCTTCCAGCCTCATGGTCACAAGCAAATGAATTCTCTGTTTGAGAGATCTCCAAAGCCCTCAAAAGTTTCTGTTAAAAACACCTGGTAAAACCAGATGTCTAAAAGCAACTGATAATTTGGGAGCTTATGAGACTCCTGTGGCTTGCTGCCCATACCAAATACAGACAAACTGAGAATTCACTKTAACCATATAGAAAAATGCACTCAGCAATACGACAACGTTAACTCTAGAAATCTGCACAGCTGTCAAACAGCAAATGAAATAGGAGCTCTCTGGTAATACACAGGAGATGASTTTACTACTCGAAAATTAATTACATGTCCAATCTTGATGTCAAATAATATTTAGTAAATCTTTACTTAAATAAAAGATCTTGACTCCCTTTGAAATGAATTACCACAAAAATTCAGATGTCATTCCTACAAATTTGGCCATGATTAAAATGATGTAGCTCTGTTGACTTAACACCCAATTTCTGTAGAGAAGGGAAACTTAAGATTTGTTCCAATATTTCATGTTATGCTTTATAAATTAAGGAGCATATACCAACTCACATATTCATTTCTCAATGAAAAAGGCAAAAAATCAAAGAGCAGGCTGTTGTATATTTTTACTTGCATTAAACRGCAGATGGAAATCCAACCAAGATATCTTATCATTTGGGAGCTGGCCAGCCACTTAGCCTTCAGTACATCATAAAATAAACATCTTAATATAAAATGCAACAACTTCCTTCTGTCTTTCAGCTACAAGTCTATTTTTTTTTAAATATACCTTTCTTCTCCCTGTAAAAGTGTAGAGTCATTTTCTCCCCATTTCATTTTCTCCAAATATGAGCTTAATTTCCAGATTTGTCACTGTGGTTAGGTGGTGTCCTACAACTCTCTCCTGTTGTTGTGCTCTAATTTTAGCACTCTTTTCCAACTCATCCRGCTTATCTATGGCCTGTAAGATCCTTATCACTGGGATACAGCTGAGATTCCCTTCATTCTCAGAGCAATGAAAGGAAAGGCTTGCGGTAACTCCACTGGGTACTGCAATAAGCTTGTCACAAATTCCAATACTCCTCATATGTTTTAGCTACACAGCTTCCATTTCATCATTGCAATCCATCAAAAACATTTGTTATTGCTCCATCAGTTTCTGAGAAGAAACTGAGGATGAGATTTGGCAAAATCACATTTAACAGCTATGGAAACTGTGAAGATATACTGATGTACATGTAGTTTATGCTAGCAAGGCTTTTAATATATATACCCCAACAGTGTGCATAACTGCCTATACACAAAATCAAGTGTGGAGCAGAGAAAAAATAAGTAGAACAAAATATAAAGTATTTAGAGTTTTGCTTGAGACTTTTCTTGCCCCTTGCTTGGGCAAATAATTATGGATCATTTCTTTGGAAATCCARTAATTTATGCATTGAAAATAAACACAGACAACTTGGACAAAATGCTTTGCACACACTACTGCATGAAGAGAAGTTCTTATAAGCAGCAATTCCACACTATTTGTGGCAGAGTCACAAAGTTTTTGAAAAAGTCGGTAAACAAAGATGTCAAACTTAATGCAAATGTCAAATTTTAGCCAAGCAACAACGCAACATCGGAGAGATCACACACCTAAAATGAGCTCCCTAGAGGATGCTAAGCAGATGGCTCTAATCCAAACCGAGGACTCAAGCTCATACTTAGCCCTAGCTGCACGGACAGTTCCCTTGAACATGACGGAGCTTCTTATACTCCTGACGTTAAAGAAGCACTTTTCTGCTTTGCTGGATTCGGGCCAAAAAGTTCAGAACTGGACTGAGCTTAGGGTCAGACCCTCAGCAGTGGCGTGTCAGGGAACGGGGCAGCACGAGSAGCTCAGGGCGCGCAGCCCTTGCAGCGCAGGCAACGCCAGCACACGCRCAGGCAACTGAGAAGGTGTCTTGCCTCAAGATAATGAGAATGCTGACAGAAAGTCTGAAGGATGGCAAAATTAGAAGGATGACAGATGTGGCAATAATCCCTAACATGCCGTCTCACTATAAATCGCACTCCTCTGGTGGAAAAGAGCTGCATTTTCAGCCCCTACACAAACTGACAGGATGTGTCGATATACACAAGCGAGACCACATCATGYCTCAGCTCTGGGATTCAAGTGCATCAGGCAAAGACGACCAAGACCCACAGCACCGTCTAACCAARGGCATGTTCAGGGCAAAGCCCAGGGTTATGCTCGACACGGTCAGAAACCCTGGACCAAGCACGAACTCCAGGCACAAGGTGCTCACACCAGGACAGGGCTGCTAAGCACACTGAAGCCCTGTGCTTGCTGCTCATTTATGTATCTTCTCCATCTGCTGTTGATGCTCCTTGGCCTCGTGGCACTCCCTTCTGCCCAGAGCTGCTGCTAACTTTTTATATACACCTTTCTTATTTGCTCCACACTGACCAGCATGCTATTTTCTTGCTAGTTCTGAACCCAAGACACTTCTAATTCAAAAGACACACTCAAATTTTGCAAGGATTTGGTGTGAGACAGTAAAAGGATACACATTAAATCAACTCAGAAACAGCAGCATATGGGCATGGCATCTCTAAACTTATTCTGCGTTAGCCTAGTCTAACCTTCTGTACTGAAAAAAAAAAAACCAAATTAAAGCTGAAAAACTTGCATTTGTTTCTGTGTTGATATACTACAAGCACGTATAATTAGCTTAAGAAGGAAGCAACATTAATCATGTAATGCTACAGGTCATATTACTGCTCAACTCTGTGATGTTTGCTATCTGAAAAAATACTAAATGCTATTTTATTGTCAGTAATGAACTGTATTTATCACTATGCCAGAGTATCATAATTAGTTACATCCTTACACTTAGGGACATAATATTAAGCAGTCATTTTAAACATCTTTAATATTGGAACTCTTCAGTTTTATGGCCAAATTCAGCCTGTGTTTCAAGAAGGAACAAGCTTTTTGGCACATCAAAGTAACTTTGAGGTAAGAGGAGTTAGAGTTAAATCAGACCTAGTCTTAAAAATAAGAGGAAGATTAGCTTCCCATATTCAGACACCTGAATGCAAGGGAGATAGGGGATTCAGAAGAACACAGAGCAGAACAGAAATGTCTACCATTACTGTACCCTCTAAAATCCAAAAGACTTATCTGGATCTTCTAACTTCAGGCTTGAAATGTATTGATTACATTACATACAGAGATCTGTTGCACAGAGATGTTTCTGGTTTTGCTTTTGCAGGCTCAGAAAGCATCTTTGTTTTCCAGGGAAGAAACCCCATGAGTAATGAAAAACAAAGAATATGTTGAAGAAATGTATCTTTTGGGATGAGAGTTGAACTTCATTCAGTAAGTTTGCCATGTGACAACATAGAAATCATGCAGTAAGCTACAAACTGGCACTGAAAATCTAAGGGTTGGTTTGAGCTCTGTTGAAATGAGTAAGTGTTTTGGTATTGACTCCAGCACAGTTGTTTCACTCACATACGGCGTTGTCATTCACAAGTATGGTCCTTTAACACCAGCAATGGTTCTGCAATTCAGTAGAGAAATGAGCAGCTTGAATCATATGTGCCCTCTGGTAGCTTTTGTTTGGAAGAATATCAAGCAGTGCGCACTATGGGCTGGATCGTGGAAGTCAAGGAGCGACAGTAAATCTCCTAGGCTTCTTTCAAGGAGTTTACAACAAATTCCTGCCACAACAGATGAAGGATTGAGGGGTTAAGCTGCAGAGCCTGTGGATGGAGGGAGAGCTGCAAAAGGTCAGGGCTTTCTTTAGGAAGGCTTGATCCCCTATAGTCCTCCCTGGGAACTATAGCATTTCTGCATTGTCCCCTTTGCTACAGCACTGAAAAGACTTCTGGGGGGGTGTGACGTTCAAAAGCACGGAAAGGCCTTGCAAAAGCTGCTGCTTGCCTTGAATTACATTTTCAACTGATTTCTTTACTAGCTGATAAAGCCATAGCAAACCGGGCAGCCTTGCCCACCGTGCCCTCCCTGGGAACAGACTCGGGAAGCACGGTGGAGCTCGAGGCAGTGTTGCAGAAGTAGGTGACCAGGGGATCTCCACGGGAGACCGCTGCTGTAAAAACATAACCACCGCAGACACACTATGGCTGTCTGCTGTGTCTACAGGTCTGGGTGGATTTCGTGAGCCCTTTTGAGCAGGGACAATCCTGGCAGGGTCGGAAAACACCCACCGCCACACAAGCAATCCTAGCTAGAGAGCAATGGGCATGGCAGTGCACACAGCCCAGTGCACAGGCGTCCCTTCCATGGGCTCCTCTCCCTCACTTCTGATGCAGCTGCAGTGACACGAGATGTGAACGCACAGAACAAGGTAGGAAATGCTTTCCCTAGGCTCTGTAGAAAACAGAGTGGAGTCTGACTAATCCTTGGCAGCGAAGGGTGCATGCTGAGACTCGGCTGTGCCAGGATGCCCTCCGGGGCTGCTCCGCTGCGCCCTGCCTTTCCCAAAGCGGGTCTGGGATGGGCACTACCCGCCAGGCAGCCCAGGGGGACCCACTGGTAGCRGAGACACAATCGAGCAGCACAAAGCGCTCTAGGGCTGGCGGAGCCAGGGCTGGCGCKTGAGCCTGGCCCAGCTCCGAAGTTCCCCTGAACTTCACGAGAYGCCAGGTCCATCCGCCCAGGGCACCCTGAACAACATTCCGCAACAACAGGGGCTTGAAGGGGTAACAAAAGCGTCGCCACGACTTACACAAGCGTTCCCATCCGCGTGAAAGTGCGTGGACGCGCAGGCTTGCTCGCTCATCTCCTCCATCCCGAAGATGCAGACAGCGGTGCTGTTCCAGGCCCTGGCGCTCCGGCTGTGGCGGAAAACACCCACCCACCAGCCTGTGGCTCCCAGGCGGACGAGGCTGGAGGAGAGGATGAGGCTCCTGCAGCCGCAGTCCAGGTACACGTGGCCTTGCAAAGTGAAGGCGCTTTCCGAGGGCCGCAGCTGGCGCAGCACGGCCATRCTCGGCGCCTCCCCGTCCTCGCCGCCCTCGCCGCCCTCGCCCTTGAGCCGGTAGTAGGGGAAGAAGAGGCGGCTGTGCCAGCGCAGCGCGTCCACGAAGTGCAGCGGGTGCTCCTTGTACTTGACGATGGCCAGCTCCTCGTCAGACGTCAGCTTGTCCACGCGGCGCACCGTGATGGCGGTGTCGGCGTCCGACTCGGACGGCTCGCAGCCCACGCGCTGCCCGCGCACTGAGTAGGTGGCCGCCACGGCCAGGTACCAGGTGCCGGCCAGCTCGAAGACCACGCCGGCCGTGGAGCCGCGGGGCAGGCAGCTCACCACCTCGCTGTGGCTGAGGCGCTGCAGGTAGCCGGGGCCCTCGAGCACCTCGCAGGTGCCGCCGGCCAGGGTCCAGCCGGCCAGCAGCACCCCGCCGCCCGCCGCCTCCTCGTAGGGCAGCAGCAGCTTGTTGCGCACGGACGGCTCGTCGGGGCCGCCGCGCGCCCGCACCACGAGCCGCGGCGCGCGCAGCGAGGGCCGCAGCTCGTACACGCAGCGGCCGCTCGCCACGAGCACGGCGCCGCCGCTCACCTCGATGTTGTCGATGGCGGCCCCCGGCACCTCGAAGCGCTGCGGGCCGCCCGCGCCGGCGCCCGCCCGCAGCAGCAGCAGCAGCAGCGGGAGCAGCGGCAGC
>NW_020454761.1:565240-575859 GCF_003342845.1 Nothoprocta perdicaria
CCTCACACCCTGCCTCCCCCCCTGCACCCCTCCTCACACCCTGCCTCACCCCACCGTGCTTTGACCACCTCCCCCTGGAGGGACTGCCACACTGTGCCTTACCCCATTGTGCTCTGGCCATCTCCCCACGGGGGACTGTCACACCATGCTTCACCCCACCATGCACTGACCACCTCTCAGAGGACTGTCACACTGTGCCTCACCCCACTGTGCTCTGGTCACTGTGCATCAGGGGGTCACCAGGCTGCGCCTCACCTTGTCTTGCCTGTGGCCACCTGCCCTCGGATGGCTGCCACACTGCCTCCCCTTGCCTTGCTGGGGGCCACCATGCCTCAGGCGGTCACTCCTGTGCATCTCACCTGCCATCACTGCGGCCACCATGCCTCAAGTGCTCGCAAGGCTGTGTCTCACCTCACTGTCTATGGGCCACCACACTTCACGTGGTTGCAGGGATGTGCATTGCTTCACCTTGCTGTGGCCACCATGCCTGAGGTGGCCACCACACCTTGCCTCAACTCGCCTTGGGCCACCACCCCTCGGGGCTGCTAAGTTGCACTTCACCTTGCTTCACCATGGTTGCTGCACCTCAGGTGGCCTCCAAGCTACCCCTCACCTCACTTTGTTGTGGGTCAACTTGTCCCAGGTGACCACCACACTGTGCCTCACCTCACCTTACTGTGGCCCCCTACCCGCAGATGGTTGCCACACTGTGCCTCACCTCACCATGCTCTGGCCACCATGCCACCATCCTGTTTTTCACCTTACCATGGCATGGGCATGGTTTCTCAGGTAGCCACCATGCCACGCCTTGCCTCACCTTGCAATGGCCACCATGCCTCAAGTGGTTGCCATGCTGTGTCTCACCTTGCCTCACCATGCCAATGCTTCTTAGGTGACCACCATGTAGTGCCTCACCTTGCCTCCCTATGGCCACCACACCTTATGTAGCTGTCACGCTATGCCTCACCTCAGCTCACAGAGGCCACTGCACCTCAAGTGGCTGCTATGCCATGGCTCACCTCTCCATGGGCTGCCACGGGAGTTTCCACACTACCCTCAGCTTGATGCAGGGCACCATGCCTCTGGTGGGCCCCTGCATCTCRCTATGGGCCACCACAGTGCCTCCACCTGTCCTGCAACAGGCCACTGCATCTCAGGTAGCCGCCTTGCCTCCCCTTACCCTGTCTGGGTTGCAGGGAGCCATGGTCCCCTCCATGTGTCCTCTCTCCCTTGGGGACATGGTGCACATCTCCAGTCACTCGTGGGTGAAATGGTCATCCCTGGGGCCCGGCAGCAGGGTCTCTTGGGGAATGGCCAAGCCCAGCCCCATGCCTCGCTCCCTGCCTTCAGCTGCACACAGAGCCTCCCCCTGGCCACATACCCACCACCGTGTGAAAGGGGAAGTGTGATTTTGGAAGTTTGGCGGGCTTTGGTGAGGATGAGCGGCTGTGGTTCCTCTGGACTGGTTCATCGCAGGCTGCAAGGTGCTTGAACGAGGCTGGTCTTTGCGAACCATGTCTGTGCACCGCAGGGCTGTGACCCGAGCAGGTGCAAGCTTTGAATCKGGGTTATCTTCTCAAATAACCTGCAAGCCCTCCTGCTAAACKATACCCCATGCACACTCACTGGCATATTTTTAGTCACTCAGTTTGAAGGATGTCAGGAAGAGAAACCAGCTGTAAACCAATCACTCATTATCGCTGTGTGGGGATGGATTTTGATGTCAGATCTCTATTTAAAATCTAAAGCATTAGCAGAGTTAGAACAGAGTCCACATTCTCTGTTTGGTTACATTTAAGAAGTCTTGTTTTCTCCAACTAGATTTCCAAAAGATGGGCTACATTCAGATGTTTGGGGATAGGATTCAGCATGTTGAGTAGCACAACTGATTTGCTGTCCTGCTATGTTATTTCTGGTACAGATTCAACAAAAGCAGAYGTATATCCCACATACTCAACTAACAGTATTTTTGTTTCCTGAGTTTAAAGTAAGAATGTGATTATGCAAGATAGCAAGGACACATTTTAATGTTCTCTGTTGTTTGTTTCTGGAAACTCTGGGTAAGGATGGGCACAGGCTCATTGCCACCTTTGCCGAGAAAAGGACATAATATTCGGAACTGAGAGGCCGTTTTGACCTTGCCCCTCCCTTTAGACCACTCTTATCTCTAATTGACTTTAATAGTGCAAATAAGTGGATTGTAAAAACAAGAACAAAAGTAGTCTGTATTCAGATAAGTCAAGTATATTCAAGTAGGAAGTGCAATGCAGTTAGCAAAATTATATTATCTTTCCCTATTACTGAATCTAGCAGCAGCTATTGTGCAAGAATGACTTTTGCTCTGGTCAGCAAAAATATTTTTCCATCTTGTTGCAATCCGGGGCTAGGACACGTACTGTCAAATTCAGAACCTCCTTCAACTCACACGCTTATCTCATGGACAGACACTCCAAAATGTGTCCCGCTCTGCAAAATGTAGCGGAGGATGTGGAACAGGATACTTGCACAATTATTTTTTTCCCATCAGATGCAAAAGGAGGGGGGATATACCTGCTAATATGTGGTAGCTTCCTTCACACAAACAAACTCTTTTCCAACCCTGAAGAAGAGTAAATCATCAAGCCAGAATCACCAACATTGACAGTGTACAAAAATACAATTTATTGCAGAGGAAGCTGAATGTGTCACCTTGGAGTGTATACCTTTGACTTCTAGTTGCTTTTCCATCCTGAGTGATCTATGTTTTACCCAAAACCTATAAGGCAAAATGGCAAAGTGAATGGACAGATACTGAAATGCAAGATGCGGCTGTGGTCATACAGCGCATCCAGCAACAGATCAGCTTCTGAGGAAGTCACTTCTCTTGTGAAATCACCAGTCTCTGCATTTTTCGACTTTCAGAACTGACAAAATTGCTAATTTTACTGTGTTTATGTTTGAAATATGTCATGTGCTTCACCTAGCGACTACTTCTAAGTGGTAAGGCCAGGCTTGTTTTTGTCTTAGAGAACAGCAATATTTCCTAAGGCTTCAGACTCTTCAGACTGCCAATACAGCAATGTTCTGCTTCAAATGTTGCTTATCCTAGGACCCTGGAAATCTAGATTCAGTACAGCTATTGTCATTAGAAAACAGCCTAGTTGGGTGAAGTATCAGGTACTATGAAGGCAAGACAGGAGGTTGCCCTCCTCCTGCCCCAGACAGCAGTCAGAGCACAGTCCTCAGTGCTCCCTTCCCCTCCCTGTATTGTTTTTTCTTTTTGTTCTTTCCTTCTCTATCTTTCTAAGGAAGCAATATATGGGACCAAGTCCTCCACTTGCAAAATGTAACTCTCTGTGCACTTCTGGGAGCTTTGAACTGAGGGTTGGTCCTTATTGACAGCATGACGTTTTGTTCATGATTGGCCCAGGTCCTCAAGTGGCAAGGTATTCTCAACTCCTTTCAAAGTCCCTGGAATTAATAGGAGTGCATGAGTTCAATCCACCCCTCCAGAGACACCTGTCATGGTACAAGAAGAGTTGAGCCTCAACAGATTTTATGGAAATAGCAAGCAAAGCTGCAAGTTTCTTTTGCAACTTTRCTGATTTTAGTATTTGATATTAACACAGAAGAGCAGAAAGCAGTGCTGTCAGTTCATGATATTCTTATGAAAATGAAGCATGAAGCATGAAATGGCAAACATCTTACTCTATTCTCATCATCAGTTCTATGTTTGGTACTTTTATGCTATTGCTGTGTTATATTTTATCTTTTTTAGGTGTTATAGAAATGGCAAACAAGTCAGCCTGTTAATGTTGCATTTCACAGAGCATTACTGGTTAACTCTGGCCCTCCAACCAAAATTACTAATACAGCCAGGGAGCCAAATTCAGCTTTCTTCACTTTTGGAACAAGCTTTATTTCAGTGGGACATAAGGGATCTGAAAGTAGAATTTGAGCTAGGAGGAGTTACATTTGACTCATAGTGGCACTTTAGTTTACATGTGTATGTAAAATGCTCTTTTCTCAATCTTCATCAGAATGCATCCTGAATTGCCTTATAGTTGCCTTTCCCACCGTTATTCATCTGCCTCCTTCCCTCCTCCTTATTTCTCATTTGCATGCTGAATTGCTCAGAATTTAGGAATCCACAGAGAATCTGACATATTAGTCAACAAATGTTATTTATTCTTTTAAGTTTAATTAATTTCAGACTTAGCTTAACTTTGATGTTCTCCCTGTTTGGAAATTCCAAGACCAGTTCACATTTGGTGTGTTTGTTTATTGAATACCTGTGGTTACCTTGGTTAGCTTGGTTCTGAGGTGTCTTTATCTATAGGGTAAATAATATTCCTTTTTTTTTTTTTTTTTTCCCAAAGCAATGTTAGGTAGCATTACTGTTAACATACATTTTATCCTCAGTACAATACTTGGAATAGCTGTTTTTTTTTTTCATTTTATAGAYAAGCCAATTTTGCATTGTCACTAAATATTGACTAAGTAAAAAAGGAAATGCTATGCATTTTTTTCAAGAATCTGTGTTGAGAAAGATTCTCTTCCTTGTAGTGCAAGTGCATTTGAATACTGAAACTGAGTTTGCAATTTCAGAATCTAGTTCTACTTTTTGCTTTGTTTTGTTTTTATGCACTGTCTAGTTTAACGGTTGGTGACTCTTCTGCATTTTTTTTTTTTTTTGGTGCTATTCACAACCAAAGGAAATGTCCTAGCCAAAAACAGGCTCCTTCGAGAACCAGAAGGGGAATCCAAATCACTGGAAAAAAAAAGCTATTAATTGTAGAAGGTGTACAAATAATGTAACTGAGTGGAGAGAACAATGACCCAAATTCATGAATGCACCAGGAGAAGCCACGTATTTACTCTAGTAAAATATTCATAATGCTTGCTCTGTGGAGGATGTGAAGGAGAAAAAGAGAGAGAGAGAGAAGAAAAGGAAGGAAAGAAAGAATCAAAAAGAAAAAAAGAGGAAGAAAATAAAGAGAGAGAGAAAGGAAAAGAAGAAAAGAAGAAGGAAGAGAACAATTTTTCTGCCTATCTCCATATATTCGTAAAAATTTGCTAAAGAAATCAGGAAATGGTGATTGTTTATCTAAAACATTTTTCAATCATATTTCTTTTCAAATGTGATAGTCTGTGATATAGTAGCAAGGGTGCAGACCAGATAATGTCTCAATGAAGTAATCACAAAGAAAGGGTCTTGACCAATATCAATCTCCCTTTTTCCTTCATAACTGGTAGGGTTCATCTGTAGAATGATGTGTTTTGTGCTAGGCTGAAGTGGAGTGGTGCCTGGAGAGTGTGTTTGCTGGTGTGTTTGTGCCCTGGATGCACACAAGGAGTGCACGGCATGAAAATGCTTCTGGACAGAGAGCTTCACCCACAGGCAGTTCGGAATAACTTGCCAACATCCAAGTCAACACAGAGTAAGGAAGGCACGAAGGTGTCTCAATACCGTGGTAGGTACAGCAGTGCTCCTTGTTTCATTTTCTGGTACTGTTATCTGTGAAGGCCAAAAACCAGCGTGAGGAAAAGGCGTCAGAGCTTGGGCAAAAGAAGAGGCTTTTGCATGTGATGAGAGATACGGTAGGTGAAAAGATATGGACAGACTGTGAGGATAACACTGTGGGTAGCAGAGGGAGGGCGGTGGGTTGAAAAGATGTGAGCCCAGTGAAGACAAGGCCACAGTATTGAGTCAGATGAGAGAAGTTAACATTGATAAGTCTGGAGAGACGGCTGATAATACTCGTGAGGACAAGGCTGTTATCACCCCTCGGGGATGTGTCAGTCACAACCACCAGTGACATGTCCCTAGGCTCTGRCAAAAGTGTCATGTGGCCTCACTGGAATCTCGCTAATGAATCAGATGCACTTGCCCAGGGAGATACTTGGGAAACACAGGAGCTGTGTGCATCACCCAGGCATCTCTGACCTTGCAGAGGCCCTCAATGTGGTTTAACRCTTTCCAGCATGGGCCTAGCATATCATTATCTGAAGACTCAGGCCCCARCTAACCGGAGTTAGAAGAGGTAGCCTCTGGCTGTCAGCCTCTTTTTAAACAGGTGTAGCCAGTTCTTTCCAAGTGGAAATTGATGAAAGCCAAGGAAGGGTTGTGACTGAGTTACTTCTGGTGTCACAGATGTTTGGGATTTTTAAAATGTGACCGAAGCTCTTGACTTGGCTGTATCTTCAGTCAGTCATAATAATTACAGAGGGCAGGGCCCCAAGTTCTAAAGCAAGATCCGAATTGGGGACGATTTTGATCAAATGAGAAATGAAGAAACCCCTTACAAAATGACTTTACATATACTAGTCAAAATACAAAACAGAGACTTCCCTTTTGAGTCAGTTTCCCAGTATTAACGCAATATGCCCTGGGGTAACAGACGGACAAATTTCATCTGCCTCATCTAACTGCCCACAGAAAAGAAGAATTATCAAGAACCTGTCCTAAACTCTTCTTCATTTTCCCCAGGCAGTGTTTACTACTATCCCTGCAGGGGAGATGATACTCATCTGAGGCCTTWCTAAATAGCCTCAGACAAAGTCTGTTTGGTCAGCATGTTCAAGCTGTTTAAATCAACCTAGATTGCCTGATCCAGATGAGGCAGATACAAGAGTCCTCTTGCAAGGGATGACAAATTGAGGCAGCACGTTGTGGCAGTGAGCAGCTGGGTATGGGTCAACAAGTGGGAGAGAAAGGGTGGCTGTCCCTTGAAGTGTGGGGTTATTTCTATATGACTAAAGTCTGTTGATATGAACTGAAGCTGAGGGAGATGCATGCCTCCCTTTCTTGGGCTCCTTGAGTGTTTCTTAATTTACCTTTGTATTAAAAACTCATCAGCTCTTAGTAAGAGCATGTCAGCACAAGAACACTCAAGTAATGTCTTCCATCAGCAGAGCCATTTGCAGAGTGACTGGCTGCCTAAATCCCTTATATTATTCAATCTCTGGCACCCATCACTTTGCTCCTCATCCTGTTCATTTCCAGCAAACAACAGATTTACAGATAACCTTTAAGACATAATTTGGCAAGATCATTTCAAAAATACAGCATTTCCGCCTGAATAAGAGTAGAAAAAACAAACAAGAAAAAGTCAAAAAACAGTGTCATTCTCTTTGTAGAGTCATAGAAAATCTTAAAATGAATGTTAAAATTATTTGATTGAATTTATTTGAAATCACACTCAGAATACTTAGAATTGAAAAAATAAGTGCTCAAAATTGGGAACTAAGATGCTGTAATCTTCCTCAGGGACAAGCAAAATGAATGACTGCTTTAAAGAAAAGTCATCTCAACTTTAATTATAGAATTGGTACATGAAAGCTTTCAGCACAGACTCCCATAACATCCTCATGGGGAAGCTCAGGAAGTGTAGGTTAGATGAGTGGACAGTGAGGTGGATGGAGAACTGGCTGGATGGAAGAGCTCAGAGAGTAGTGATAAATGGGAATGAGTCTAGCTGGAGACCTGTGGTATCCCCCAGAGGTCAGTACTGGGCCAAATGCTGTTCCATTTGTTCATCAATGGCTTGGACGAGGGCACAGAGGGCACCCTGTGCAAGTTTGCAAGATGATACCAAGCTGAATGGAGTGGCCAACACTCCAGAGGGCTGTGCTGCCATTCAGAAGGACCTAGACAGGCTGGAGAGTTGGGCAGAGAGGAATCTCATGAGGTTCAACAAGGACAAGTGCAGGGTCACATACCTGGGGAGGAATAACCTCAGGCCCCAGCACAAATTAGGGGTTGACTTGCTGGAAAGCAGSTCCATGGAGAGGGATCTGGGAGTCCTGGTTGACACTAAGTTAACCATGAGTCAGCAGTGTGCCCTTGTGGCCAAGAAGGCCAATGGGATCCTGGCTGCATCAGGAGGAGTGTTGCCAGCAGGTGGAGGCGGGGGATCCTGCCCCTCTCCTCAGCTCTGGTGAGGCCACACCTGCAGTACTGGGGGCAGCTCTGGGCTCCCCAGTGTAAGTGGAATATGGAACTTCTAGAGAGGGTCCACCAGAGAGCAACTAAGACGATTAAGGGACTGGAACATCTGTCTTAAGAGAAGAGACTGAGTGAGCCGAACTTGTTTAGCCTAAAGAAGACTGAGATCTGATCAATATGTATAAGTATCTGAGAGGAGAATGTAGTGAGGATGGGGCCAAACTCTTCTCAGTGGTGGCCAGTGATGGGACAAGGGKTAATGGGTAAGTTGAAACACAGGAATTTCCATCTGCCTGTGAGGAAGAACTAATTGACTGAAGATGACAGAGCCCTGGAACAGGCTGCCCAGAGAGGTTGTGGAGTCTCCTTCTCTGGAGATCTTCCAAACCCGCCTGGATGCCGCCCTATACCCCATGCTCTGGGTGTCCCTGCTGGAGCAGGGGGTTGGACTAGATGATCTTTAGAGGTCCCTTCCAACCTCAACTGTTATGTGATTCTGTAACCATCATAGTATTATCATACATTAAAGTGTTACATGATTAGAATAGGTTCTGAATGGAAGAAGTTGTTTCCACTGCTCTTTTTCTCTGATTTCCTCAAATCATATGACTTTTGTGCACTCTCACTGCAGTTGTGAGTAGATTCACTCACTTTTATTTATATCTCCAGTTTTTGACTATGATTGTTAATCTGATTATAACATATCCAAACGAAAAGATTTTGAAATTGAGTCAGATTACAGATATATTGTGCTGTAGCAGATAAGAATATCTGCTAACTCTGAGAGAAGGCTACAAGAATCTAATACATATGAAGGAATAAGTCTTAATTATTTAGAACTTCCATTATGTCCATATATCCTTCCTTTTTTTTTCCAGTATTAGGTTACGATATGCAAAATCCAATATATAATATACTTTTATCTTTACTCCAGATTAGGCTCATTTATATCTGTTAAATCTAAACTCAGTTAACATACCGAGTAAATCCGTCAGTGTTTTTATACTGACTGATCATATCTACCCTTTGTTTTGTGATACAAAATGGACTAAAAGATGACAAGTTTTGCAGGGAAATCTGGAAAAAGGACCCTCCACAGTTTCTCACATGCCTGAAATTCCTATTCACTCCACATGCCCTTCTTCTTTGAATCCTATAGTTCTAGTCTCTCATCAACTTTTAGGAAGATATCCCATCCGAAACAGACTACAGCAGCCAGGCTTTGCCAAGGGGATAGGCCTCAACATAGCCAAATCATCACATTAAAATATTAAAATATGTTAGAGAAAGGTTCAACACCTCTACAGAAAAGCATCTTGATTTTTTTTTTTTTTTGGTAATTAATTACGTTAAAAAGCTGAAGTAATCATAGGGAACACCCTGGTGCTAGCTAGATTAATTGAGGTACATTAAAGCTGATTTGAAAATAATAACCAAAATATTCTTCCAAGTGCACGATGATTTAAGGGACTGCATAACTAAGCACTTATTTGCATATGTATCTACCTCTCCTTAAATACTGACCTCCTTTTTTGTTGGTTAGGAGAAAAAAAAAAAAAGGAAAAATAACTACCTTGATTTTCAGATTTGCAGATCTGTTTCACATTAGTCATGTAGGGGCAGTGATTTATCAGAAAAAAAAAATGACCTTGCTCTGCATAAGAAGTCAAGAAAAGCTGTCAACTGCACTCAGAAGGTAACCCAAAAACTACGTTCAACCCTGTCCTGACACCTTGCTGCTTTAGCCTGACCTTTCCAGAGAAATTCTCCCTCCTCACACTCCATCGCAGGTTTTCGTGAGCAAGTTTTCAAGGCGAGGTAAAAGCTGACCTGAGTTAAACTCTTTATGCACCATCCTTTATGCAATTCCATCAAAAGAAAAAATTTATAGAGAATCTTTTTCAAACTTTTCTGAATATCAATGATTTTTTGCTGATTTTCTTTTTAAATCATTATCAACACAAGTGCAGCACAAGTAGGGTATGAGTGCGATGCTAAGTATAGCAGTACTTCCTTTACATTTGCATTTGTATTAATCAACATCTGATTAAATAAGTTAACCAAGTTAATTCAGTTAAAGAGCTGACCAAGAGAAGTTATGGGTTTGTTTCCATAGGGCTGCAAGGATAGTTTTTATCAAATAATCTCCATGTTCACGTTTTGAGTAAAGAAGAACCAAAGATACAAACTGTCTTGGCCACATGAGAGCAGTGGAAGTCTATGTATTTAATTACAACAATAGTGTTTTGAAGTTAATGCCATGTGCTAGTGCAAGAACTTGCCTTTCCTTGAGTGTCATTGAGCTCTAGTGTGTCTGAAAGACGCCTTATCTTGAAATAAAAATGTTTAAAAGTCTTTCTTTTTCTTCTGATTATTTCTCTCCACTACCTTTCCTCTCAGAAGATGAATGGGTTGCTACTGTCTCTGGTGATTCAKCACCCAATTCACCCAGAAAAGCTTGCTAGTGTGGTCGATGGTTATATCCTCAGTAAATAAATTTGTAATACCATTTGCAATGACAATTTCCAACCTTTTTATTATTGCCATTCTTGTGGTGAAAACGCTGATAGCTAAACCACTCAGCCTATTTCTTCTTCTTTCTCTTTTTATCTTTTCTTTCCTTTTCTCTCTCCTTTCTTCCTTTTTCTTCCTTTCTCCCTTCCCTTCCCTTCCCTTCCCTTCCCTTCCCTTC
>NW_020454761.1:576231-654592 GCF_003342845.1 Nothoprocta perdicaria
TCTCTCTCTCTCTCTCTGTCCTTCCTTCCTCTCATTTTTCACTTCTTAATCATTCCCTCTCTCCCAAGCATGTCACCCAGAATTTGCAGATTCCCTCTGCCACGGAAGCTGCAGACACCTCAGTGCGTGGCAGAGGTCCCACAGCCTCCCCCTGCACTCGTGTGCTCTCAGTGTAGAGTGCAGCCCAGCGTAGGCTTTGGCCAACGACTCTTGCTATGATGTGCTCTGTTTGCCCTCTTGGCTCGGCCACGGGCCACAAGGACAGTGCATGAACCCACAACATCAACGTACATCCAAATACACTATGCACATTATTTCCTGTATCACATTAAAGATTGTTAGAGGAAAGGAAATTCACACATTCCTTGTGTGAATGAAGAACTGCAGAAGTAAGAAAACTTGGGGTATTTGAGATTAGTCAGTTTTCCCATTACAAATACCATTGACCTTATTTAATATTGGCAGAAATATCTTGCTTCTTTTCTCTCTCGTAACAAATTCCTGTGTCTTTTCCRTTGTCCACAAACGCCTCAGCAAACCTGAATTTTCCCTTTATCCTCTAATTTTAGTAGTGGATCAAATAATACACCAGATCTCCTATCCAAATATCTCTTCTAGAATTTGTATGAAATGAGATGTTTACTGCACAACCTGCAGCTGAAGTGGAACTTAAATTTCTGAGCCATATGATACTTTTAACATTTTATGACTTAATCTATATGAAAGCATACAAGGTACAGTTGCCATCTTCTGTGAACAGTTTATTGCTTTTATTTTTTGATGAATTACAGTGGAGGCAGGCTCTCCTGGTATAAAATGTTGCAACTCTGCTGTGGTCAATGGAGCAATAGCAGTTTATCCCAAAGGAGGATCTGGAACAAGGGAGAATACTTAGTTGGAATTAAAGGAAAATGAAACATTAATTTGTTTGTCTGCAAAATCTTGCCTGAAACATGAAAATACTCTCTTTATATAGAAAATGACAATTCTCTGTATTTGTCATTTTATCTCATAGTCTTTCTATTAATTAGGGAAGGTATTCTCTCCAAATAGACCTCCACATAATATATTGAGTAGAGGTCAAGAATATACAAGGCAAAAAAGGCCATTCCTTGATGACAGGGTACGCATCAAATATTTAGAAACTAAGAACTTGTCCTGATGTGAAACATATCCTAGTGAGAAATACTAGGTTTCTGTTAAGTATTTCTATGAACATCCAATATGTACATAAAAGCCTTTGAATAACCATCATCATCATCCTCAGAACTAATACAAAACACATGCTATTAGGTCTGAATTAAAAAAAGAGGGTTGAAGAGTTATATCTGTTAGAGAAGCATGTAGAGGCCAGATGGTGGCTCAAAGAGCAAAACAAGACACTTGCTTTTTGCACATGGATGACCAGCAAGAGATACAGTCCCTGCAGGACTGCTCTGGATTAACTGCTCTAGCCAGCCCAGACAACTCCCCCTTCACAAGTGCAGCAGTAAGTAAATGCTGTCCTTTGTCAAGGTACTCAGAGCCTCTTAATCCACTGTAAGGCTTCCAGAAACTGCCTCATAGGTGATGCAGCTCAGCAAAAAGTCAACACTYAACAAACGAGTTCAAAAGTCTCCTGAGATCATTGTTTACAATTAGTGTTGGCAGACACTATGCTGGGAGGGGCATCAAACATTTTGGAGGACAGGATTATAATTCAAAATGATCTTCACAAATTGGAGAAGTAGCCTGGAGGAAAAATAGAACTAAATCCAATAATAAGGAAAAAAAAAATCCACATAATTCATTCAGCTGCAATAATTGTGGCTTGAAAGACAATGGAAGTTCCTTGAAAGTAGAAGGTTCAACATTAAATTGTAACAGCCAGTGGGGAGTAACCAGGTAAGTCACCCTTTTACAGAAAAGCCTCAGGGTGTAGTGTCTCACAAACTGAATTAGGAGTCAGCAGCATGATGGTGTTGTGGAAAATCACTCGTGGTTACTGTATAAAAAGAAGTATTGCCTGCAAGAGCCATGAAGCA
Organism: Nothoprocta perdicaria; assembly: GCF_003342845.1. Lineage (NCBI taxonomy): Eukaryota > Metazoa > Chordata > Aves > Tinamiformes > Tinamidae > Nothoprocta > Nothoprocta perdicaria. The sequence goes on from NW_020454761.1 coordinate 578,256, forward strand.
ATCCTTCCTCTCTGTCCCACAGTGGCAAGGCCCTAGATGAAGTGTTGCATCCAGTTTTGGGCGTCTCCCTCCAAGGAGGAGAAAAAGCGATTGGAGTCCCATGGAAAGCAACACAAATGTGAATGGGCCTTTGAGCCACAAGACTGAATTAATTAGGATTGTTTCGAATTTGTTTTTCTCCAGAGGGAGGAGGACCGAGAAGGGTAGTGATGATTGTCAAAGATGCAACAGGAAAGAGAATCGCTTGTTCTCTGTGTCAGTGGTTGATTGCATCAGAGGAAAATTACAGTGTGTAAGGTTTAGGTTTGACATTAGGAAATGTCAGTAAAGGGAAGCCTCAAAGTGTCAGTAAATATTTAAGAATATAAAACTCTGTCAGGAAAGGCATAGGTAGAGTCAGTCTTGCCTGGGGCCATTCCACAATATCCCACCAAGTTTGTGATTAATATGCTGTTGCTGTCTTACTGAAGAGACATGAAGGCCTGAGGAGACATGAATAATGAATAGCAGCAAGAGAGAGACCTGTGTRTRTGTGTAGAAAGGACACTGTGTATTGGGGAAGATGTATTATATATCCGTGTTTGATATTCGTATCCCAAACTTGGGCTAATACTGTTTTACACTATATCAGGATTTTATTTTTTCTCTCACATTTTCTATCTGTCCTTTCTTTATCCTTTCATGATCTTCAAAACTTCTGCTTTTGGGGGGAAGCAGTTGTCTCATGCTTTCATCCTTGTAGAACATGTTTCATTTCACAGCTTTAAAAAAGAGCTCTCAAAAGTCTATCAAGGGCTGTGGACTGCTCAGCTATCACCATGGGAAAAGCAAAGGTCCCCTTTGTAGTGTGAGGGCTACAGAATCACTAAGCTTGAGCAACTGGAGGAAAACAAGGACAAGACTTTGCATTTAGACCGCTTTTGAAGGCTTGTCACGGAAAACTGATAAAAAGTATTTCACCAATAAATATTTATTAAAGGCAGGAGAACTGTCTCAAATGTAAAAGAGAATTAATGAGGCATGAAAAAGGGCTGTTGAGCCTCTTCTAAATGCAAGTTTAAATATAACACCAATGTGCTTTCATTTATTAACTAATAGTTTTTTAATTGATCAAAACTGTTTCTGTGCTCTTGGCAGGCTGAGACTTAACGTTACAACATTTCCTTCAAAGGAATATTACTATTCTAGGGGTACTGGAAATTTTTGTTCTTTTTTGTTGTTGTTGTTGGATATTGTAATCAATGTAGAAAGTTTCTTCACATCAATCAGAGCTCTCTAGAGACTGAAAATTTCAGCTACAATTAGAAATCAGAGCAAATAGCACTAGACAGCCTCTCTGTCATTATGCAGGAACAGCTAGAAGTAAATAATTTCCAAGAGATTTTTGTCTCTCCTGCTTGTAAGAGTCATGAGCACTGGAGCATCCTCCGCATCCCAAGACGACACATTCAGATGCTCCAGCGGAGCTTCCACCCGGGCAGAACTTGGGTAGATAGACTCAAGCAGGTCACCTTGGCTGTTTTGGAAGCAATTATTGAGGACATCCTATCCTGTCATGTGGTCAGAGGTGTCTGTCCAGAGGGTTACAATGCAGGACGAGCCAAGACATCAAGCTGGCTCGCGGTTTGGCACGTGGATGTATCAGTGAGGGTGGCTGGCTGAGACGTCTGCTGCAGCTGCAGGAAATTCGGAAAGATGTGCAGGGGTTAGAAATGGTGATGACTTCAGCTGTTTTGCTTCTTCCTAATTTCAACACCTTCCTCTGGAAAAAAAGTGGGGGCTTTGAGGACACGCTTCTCTCCACACCAGCTGTTCCTGAGTGAAGAACAGCTAACTAGAGTGTGGATCACATCTGTCACCAGCRGGGCCACAAGCCCAACTGATCCTTAACTGGTTTCTCTCTGAAGCTGGAAATCTGGCCTGACAGGAGGGGAACTTGSAATGAGGAGGACATGTGCAGAACAGAAACTAGTCCTGAAACTGTCTCTCACGGCCCCTTATCTTGGTGCATGGGAGCTAGAGCAACCTGACAATTGTCGGTGCTTGCTTTTAAAGCCCTTTTTAGTGAGTGTGTTTGTCAGCTTCTGTTCAAGCTTCACAAATGGTCCTGGGAAGGAAGCGTTGCTCTGTAATGATGACTACAAGCCACCATGCGGGGTCTGGGCTGTGGCGAGCTCTCCTGCACAACTGCATCAGTTACAATTTACCATTTTTAAGCAGCACATAAGGCGGTCTGCAGCCCTTTGCCAGCTTCCCCCATGCCAAGCTATCTCTCTGAGCCTGTGCAGCTGGCCACGGATTTGTAGCTGCCTGCTCCTYGCACCACCTGTGTTCATTGTGTCGCGTGAAGCCAGTAGTTTTGCACTCAGTTATGCTGTTGCACTGTGTTAAAAGCCTTATCTTGCTTCCTGAGGAGGAATTAGAGAGGGTGGGTATTTACAAAGACGCTCCTGCTAGATGCCAGGGGTAGATGCCGTGCCATGGACAAGCACCTTGGAGGTCACCAGGGCCTGGAGACTCGCTCTGCTGGGTCACACGCATGTCCCCGGATCAGTGTGAAGGGCCAAGGYCAGGCAGCCTCAGCCTGGGGCTTGATGAGAGCTGTGCCAGCAGCAGAGACCTCCCCACACATGCCGAAGGGCAATGCMCACATGTGGTTAGCCAACACACGCAGACATATGTGTGTAAGCATATATACCACACACATGTGTCTTTCAACATATATGTTTTCAAAGGCAGTCTGTTACACTGTTTATAGCGTAGACTAGATATAGCCAAGCACTTGCTGCAGAAATTTTGTTTTCTCTTTGGAATTACGTGGATCTCACCCCTTCCCACAGCTATGTAACTCTTCCATAGCAACTGCAGAATTTGTACACAAAAATAATGTGTATATTTAGCTCCTTCAAAGAAAAATGACATATTTTAAAGGGTAATCAGAAATCTAACTCCCTGACTCTTTTAGTGCTGATGAGAAAGGTAGAAATCTGTTTTCTCTTGTCAGAGCCTATGCAAACTTAACTGCAAGTGAGGGGGGCAGGCAATACTTTAACCTAGTGGAAATTAATAGACTTCAATCGGTAAATCCCTGGGCCAGTAGAATTTGCAGTCTACATTTTAGCCACTTGGTGTCGCTGCCAATTCAGTGGATGACAAAAAAAAAGCTCTTCAATAAACAGGAGATTGTGATTTTAACAGGGCAAGTTATCATAACTCAGCTTGTGCCATTATGTTTTGTGAGGCTAGCTGTTTTCCAAAGGTATATACAATAATCCTCGTCACACAATTGCTAAGAGGATTCAATTCAGTTGTACTTGGAATGTTTCTTCACAAAAGAATGCCATTTTATTAAAACGCACAAATAAAGGTAAGCAGAATAAACAACAAAAGGACCTAAGAAGAATTCTAAGGTTTACATCATAAATATCACACTGCTTATAAAAGGAGTTTAAAAGCTTGATTCTTAATGTATGATTTGAGATGAAGTCACTGAAAATAAACCATGCATCTCTGCTGTTATATAAACTCATAAAAAATATTAGTGAAACAAGATGATCAATTAATCCTCTTCCAAAACTCTTGGATTACCTCAGGCAGCTTGTGGTAATTAGTGAAGTGATGTTTTGGATAATTTTTAAACAAATGCAGATTTTTAAAAGCCTCTGCTTCACATTATCYTTACTCTTTTTGTGATCTTTGTTCTGCCTTTGGTTTGGATGGAAACGACATGCGATCACAGAGTTCTACCGATACATTTAGAACACTTTTTTACAGTCCCAACAGTGGCTGGGAAAAGTATATTTTCCCACATRGGAAAAACATACATCTCAACACATGTAGCGGATTACTGGAAAGCCCATCAGTGTTTTACTGCAGCTGCAGGTATGTGGTGAGAAAGCTAAGCTGTCAACTCTTCTCTCCAACAGCACATGGGTGAGTGCCAGCTGAGGACTCCTGACAGAGCATCAGCACCAGGTTCTGAGAGGCAGCCGCAAGAGGTGGGCAACGATGACCTGGGGATCCATGGTGCTTGGAGAGGAACGTGGTGGTGGCAACAGCATTTAGGTGATGTTGAAGGAGGAGAATCAGCACTATTCAGGGCAAGGGTAAGGCAAAATACGGATTTTCTCAAGACAGCTTTCTCACCATGAGGCTTGGAGCTGCTCACCTTGAGTTCATATCTGTGTGGCTGGTAAGCACCGTGTCCTCTTTGAGGAAATCCTAACTTTTTAAATGCTGCTGGACTGTGGCCAGATCAGATATCATTTTACTGATTCTCTGACCCAAGTCAATTGGTGATCATGCACACTGTCAGAGCCTGACAAATTACCTCCCAGACCTGTTCTTGGTGGCAGAGTAAACTTCATATTTATACAGAAATTTACCTCCATTCATAGCCAGCTACTTTCATTTCCCTGATAAGATCTCATGCAATAGTGTTTCAGACATGCGTTTCAATGCAAATCTTTGAAGAGAATTTCACAATTTTCTGTTTCTTATGTATTACCTCATTTCATTTCCCTGTATTCTGTGGGATCCTGGACTAGGAAAAAAAAAGCTCTTCATGTAATAGCTGTGCAAGGTTGAGGACTGGTGTTCCCACATAAAATATTCCTCTTGATTCCCTGAATGTGAGCACAGTAAAAGCCCCCAGATTCTCATTAAATGGTTGGAATGGGTCAGGCTGTAGAAATTGAAACTTTCCACTGAAATAGTTTGGAATAAGCTCTGGTGCTGTCCTGTCAGGTGTACGTGTAAATGTGGGCATGCAGGTACATCTTGCTTGTAGTCCCCTTGGTGGCTCAGCAGCTGGATCGCAGTTGGTGGTGGATCCTGGAGATCCACCACTCAATCATCTTCCAGAGATTATCAAGCAGTTTAATATCTGCTCCATGGCAGGAGTTAAGCGCCTTCCAAAACAGCCAAAGTCTCTTCAAAACAAGGGTGCCAAGATCACTCGGAGGCTTTGAGGCATTTTCCTCTCCCTTGCAAGGACTTGGACACTACAGGTTGTTTACAGTGGTAGCTGGGATGAGTTTTGGRAGGGCCCCAGTGGTTACTGGAGAAGAGAAGCAGGTGCTTGACTCTGTTTGCAAACATATTTGGAGCTGGGCTTTCCCAAATCCCTAGCTTGATCCCTATTTCCTTAACAAASACCTCCATGCTTGTGCTCCCTCTCACATGCTGCCTTGCAGTGGGTGCAAGGGCACGCGGGGCCAGCGCCTCCGGCTCTCACCAGTCTCGAGACATGGGCTCCAGTGGCTCACGCATTGGCAGATGCATTCACAACAGTGGGAAAGAAGAATATTTATTTTATGAAAAGTAGAGCAGGAGCATTGGGAGGACAGGAGTAACACAACCCAGCAGGCCGAGGAGATGCTTGGCCCATCACTGCAGCCTCGTGCACTGAGGGTCCATGTGCTGAGCCGACACCATGGGCTTTGCCTCTCCAAAACGGCCATGAAGAGCTCTGCCCAAGCTCGGCTCTGCTTATTTTGAAAGATCTGATGGAAATAAAACTGCAAATGCATGTGAGGAGGTCACTCTGGGTAGAGGGTTTTTTTTTTTTTATTGCTATCCCATGCAGACAAACTTGCAGGAGCAGGGATCTGAGATCTCCTGCAAAAAGCCTGCCGAATAAAGCAGCAAGAGATCAGGAGATCCATCGAATCACACGGTGGGGAGAATGAGCCTGTCCTCCTTCACAMGAGCAGCCAAGCAAATACTCTGCATGTGTTGCAATCCAAAGGGCACCGCGCTGGAGCCTCCTTCACCCAGGTTAGCTTTCAAATCATGGCACACAACAGCCGGTGCTGGCTGAAGCTCGCACAGCTCTTGCAGAAAAACAGCGCCCTTGAGTCCTGGCTCAACCTGGGTTGGATATTCCTGAAGTGCACTGTAGAAATAGCCAGAGCCCAGCTGCCTTCAGGCGATCTCATTCTGGCTCTAGAGCAACAGGGGCTCTTCAGAAAGAAACAAGCCTGTGGAGTAACGCGAGCGTCTCCCACAGTCTCCCTTGCTCTTCATAGATGGTCTCAAACTTGGGGCCTGCCGTTGTTTCAGGAGAACTAAAAAGGGCTCTGTTTACTGCACCGACACTCATAAGATGATCCTTTTCCCACCTCTAATCTCCCTCTGGTCCAACMAGAGCCCATAAGTGGGGTTTGCATCGCACACATCCTCTGGGAGACACATACATCATTGGTTTGCGCTGTGAGTTTCCTTGCTCCGCGCCTGCCCTAAGCCTGCCAAATCAACGCGTGCTGACAGCTCACTGAAGGAAGGGATGCAGAGCAGAGCCGGGCAGGAATTTTTCAACAAAACAACCTGTCAACACCACAACATTGAAAGGAGACAATAGGAGCGCCAGTGAAAGTTTAAGGAGGAAGGTATTTCAGAGGGAGACGCCTCCACTACCCACGGCGCCTTGGCAAGCCATGGATCTCCCTTGCAACGATGGCACTGCTCGCTTGCCTGGGAYGTGGGGGCCTCCCTGCCACCCATGGGAGCTGCTGCAATAGGAACGGAGGAGCGATGACAGCGCGCCAGGGAGCGTCCTCCCTTCCAAACTGGAGATGAAGCACGTTGACGGCAGCGCTCGGGGACCAGGGAGGATCTGCCTCTCAAGAAGGGGAGATGCTTCCCGGCCCTGTTGCCGCAGGTCTCTGCTTCATCCCAGCGTGAGCCGCCAGCCCCTCRGCACCACCAGCTTCAGCAACCAGAAATGTCTGTTTTTCTGAGGTCAAAAAGGTAATTCAGCGTGCCTGAGCCCTCTGTTTATTTCCAAAACTATGTTTCAAAACTGCACTTCAAATAAAAATAGTGATATTTTTGCAGGTCCCGTTTTATACTGTTTTATTTGACTCGTTAAAAGTGAACTATCTTGGCAGCAGCCACAAGCAAAAATCCCCAGCCACCCAAACCAAAAAAACTCTAAAAATGCTCTTTTTAAAAGAATAAAAAGCTTCCTGAGCATTGAATAGCTTGCAACCCGTTTCTAGGATGACATTTTTGAGCCTTGAAGATTGCATTTGACAAAAAGTGAGAGATAAGGTGGCTTTAGCCTCCTGTGCTAGAGATGCTACAGTCACAAATCCAGTCCAGAAGTGCTTGCCTGGTTTCTGCAGACACCGTCTGAGATGAGCAGCCTGCCGTCTACCTCACACAAAGCCGACTATGCATGTAGTAACCAAAGCACTTCCACCAGGTGTAAACAACTTTCCATTAGAGGTGAAGTTCACAATATATTAGACAACCTCACACTCCAGCCTTCAAAGATCCAATTTAATTCCTGGAATCAATAGCTCGTGTTACTCCTGCGCTTTGCCAAAACCCTGGGATCATGTCCTGCATATTACAGTAATTCTTTCCAGAAGAATTTCGATTTGTAAATAATGAAGAGCTAGTACAACTCCTTCTGTTAGCAGTGCTGCTGGGCCCTTTGCCAGTTTGTAAGCTTAAGAATTTTGGTGTTTAGTGCTCCCATCTGTTCAGAAAGCCTGAGGGTGAGTAGTTATCAAAAGCAATATGCGGGTTTTTTTATTCCATGTCTGAGATTTGATGACACATTTTGTCACAAAACAGGCCACTGGGAATAGGAGATTTCCCTCCTCCAGAGGCACTCTGTGTGGGGAATTGCTGAAGCTCTGCATACTTGCATGTCTTTTTTTTTTTTTTTCCTCCAATTTTGATCTAAGCAGACCAAAATTTACACAGATAACTATCAATTCCCATCTCGATGCCTTACACCAGAATACCACCAAGTACCTAATGGTTACAAAAGAATTTAAATCCTTGGCAAGATATGCTCAGTGCAGAGGAATTCAATAAACATTGAAACAGCTCTCCTTGCATGAGGGCTTTGAAGGAAGCCCTGCTGTCAAGCCAGGAGGAAACTTCTCTTCCCCAGACAAGCACTTCAGACGGGGTGAGTGCCCAGCTCGAGGCAGTCGGGTTTACTGGTCGGGTCCGTGCAGGTGCAGCTCCTGGGTCAGCAGCACCCGCTGCCCAAGGAGGTGAGAAGCACCATCAAGCAGAAACCTCTCGCTCGTTCCTCAAAAACAAGGCTGCTTGGGTGGCTGCTTGCAACACAAGTTATCTGCTGGAGGGGAGAGTTGACTGCTTCACCAGAGTAAATATTCTGTGTGCAAGGAGACAGGGAGCTAGCTCCATGGGAGGACGCAGAATTTCAGGGCTACTTTGAATTACTTGCAGGTGGCTCCTATCACTGACTGGCACCCAGAGGAGGACAACAAGGGCAGAGCAGGGCTGCAGAGAGCAAAGCAAAACTGAGCTTTGCTGTCAGAAACCTCCTCTCCTGCCCTGGCAGCTCTGGGCTCTCCTCTGACGGGGGCTCGGGCTGAGCACAGCTAGTGCCACCACCCTACCCAGGGGCAAAAGGGGCTTTTGTCATTTGTGAGGGGATTCACACAGCTAAAAAGAAACCCCACAGTTTTCATCTGCTGTTTTGTTATGCTGCATTTGCTCTTTCTCCGCGAAACACCCTGGCGCTGCAACCAGTGATTTTGAACACCAGTGGAGTGCCTGGGATAMGTGGAGCCTGCCTGCCTCTTCCCTCTGCTTTTCATTTTGTCAGGAAAGGCTGGCTGTACAAATTAAGAAGCTGAACTCCTGAACTGGGCAAAATAAGGAAAAAATTCAGAGAAGACTTAGGTTATAAGTACATTTTTAACTGTTGGTTAAAGACTGCAATTTAGAAACCCAAGGTTGCTTCAGGGTTCGTTCTTGGTCTGTTTTAACTCAGTAGACTAACTACTGTGATAACTAGGAGCAGGGCCTAAATGTTTAATGAAGTTTCTGATTTCTTAGAAGGGTCAATGGAACAGTTTTTGTTAGGCGAATCCAGCAAAACAAGGTGGTTTTTACAGTTGTTGGGGTTTTTTTTTTTTTTCGTTTGTTTGTGTAGTAGAAACCAGCAGGCATGCAAATTCAATTCAACTCAAGTTATAATCAGTACCAGGAATTCAAAATCCAAATAAACTTATTCTTAGAAACTTGGCGTGGCAGGCACAAGGTGAGAAACAAGTGTTGACACATTGTCCTGAGAAAGCTCCAAGGAGTCATTCCTTAACTCCCTTTTATCTCCAAATCAGCCAATTTACATAGTCATCAGAGAGCACTATCTATGTAACTATCTATAGAAGAATCTGCACAATAACACTGAGAATAACACCGAGTACCACAGTCTGCTGGTTTGCCCGACTCTGTCTACTCTTGCATTATAATATCCCTACTGTTATGAAGCAACCGTCATTCACGCCACACACATCCATCGAACATGTTAAAATGAAACAGCCAGTCTCATTAAAGAAAAAAAAAGAAAAAAGAAAAGAAAAAAAACATGTAATATAGCAATAAATGTCGAAGTAGCTTGTCTTGCGCACTGGAGCAGGGCCCCAATCCTAGAAAACTGGCACAGCCAGAGCTCTATTACCCTCCTAGTCAGTTAAGGTGTAAGGGAAGTCTTCCCTGTCAGTGCAGTTCATCTGCCTTGTGTTTTTGATCGAACCTTCCAACTCCCTACAAGTAATTAGGCTTTTGCCCTCCAGACCCCAGATCTGTTTTTCTTACTTTTGATGGAGCATCTGTATTCAGAAGTTTTGGCTGTTTTACATGTGTGCAAGGCAAAGAGGCTGCTTTTCTGAGCATCCCAGCTTAGGAAGGACCGCTGGGAATACTGTGAGAAGAGTTTGAAGCGAGGGCCTGGGTGGGATCAAGGCACCTTGTTCCTCTCTTTGATCTAAATGGAAGGCACAGACTTTACCCTTAAAGAACAAGGTCTCAAAGGCAAGAAGTTGCATACTTAGGGCTTTACCCTTAAGTTGTTATAAATCACCATAACCCCCACTATGTGTGCGTCTCCCATAGGAGTAACCCAGCAGACTCCAGCTGGTGGCTGAGGCAGCCCTGGCACAAGCCTGCTTTTCCCCTCTCTTTTCCTGRTTTTGGCCACTCAAAGTGTCCCCAGAGGTGCCTTTGCTGTCACCCTGACCCTGCGTGGTGGCACAGGGCGTTGTGCGGAGAAGGGCAGCGTCACTGCGGTGCCACTCAGCCAAGTGCCGGTGTGGAGAAGATCTTCCACCAGCCWAGAAAACACATCTGCCCTCACTGAGGCATTAAGCATCCATGGCTAACATTCTAGGTTAGAAATCTTAGCTTCCTGGAAATTAATTGAACATTTATTTTCCAAGTATGAGCATAGTGCATGCTTGCCATCCAGGAGAGGAATCCAGGCTTTGCACCATGGTGCTTGCCATCTGTGGCACTTGGACGTGAATTCTGCACTTGATCTGTTGGCATTTGAAGAAGCAAAGCTTTTTGATATTTTCCCTGATGTTTTTCTCCAGTCTTAAAATGAGCTCCAGGAGCTCCAGCTTTACTTAGTTGAATACTAAATTAAAGATCACAAACTTCCCAGCCACCAGCTAGGCTAGCAAGCCCAAGCTCTGGGTTGCATGTTAGCAACATTTTCTTTGAAATCTTGAGAACTGGCACGGTCCTTTCTTCTTAAATAGGCACTCTGCCTTGGTGGGGAGTGCCAAGGGCACAGGGAGCTCCCACAGGGAATGGCAAAGCTCCAGGAGTCTGTCTGTATAGAGATTTTGGCAATAGCTATAGCTGGTGAGATGGGTATAAAGGCATATTTAAGTGAAGGTTTTAGCTGCAGGGCTGCTGTAATGTTCCAGATTAAAACCTACCCACAACAAAACCTTTCTGAGATGACATGATTTTTGTATGTAAGGCACTAAGATGTGCAAAAATTTGTTTTTAAATATCAAAAAGACAGGAAATGCAACACACAGAAAAAATAATTACACCATTTTAGGACAGATGTTTTTAAGCCATACACAGTCAATTAGAAAATTATTAGAGAATTATTCAAATTATTATTACAAAAGTATTAAAAAATAAAATAAAGAATGAAAAGCACTTTTATATATTATCCTTCTATGCTTTTATTGGTGCTTCAGGGTGGAAGCATTCTCCTCATCATCATTTTAAGAAACAGTTCCCCAAGCAGAAGAACTGGTGAGCTCTGGCTCTGCTGTGGCAACTAATAATATTCTGCATCTAATAAGGTGCAAGTTTTCACTGAAGGATTTCCTACAGCTGGAATATTTATTCCTTCATTCTCTGGCATTGCTTCCCTTAATGCATAGTGATGATATTCAGAGCTCATGCTAAAAGCACAGTTTGGAATCTTTCTCCTCCACCCAGTCACAAAAGTTGGTGTAACTTGTAGGAATTAAATATTTTAAAACACCCTACATCCTTCTCTGATATGGCTGCAATTTGCCAGAAGATATCACAGAGGACAAGGAGAAATATAGGTGGCCTCGAGGCTCTGTAACCACATAAACAGATGGATTTCTGTAGGAAGCTCAACTAAACATAGGTTCTATATAAGCTCTTGCTACATCAAAGTCCTGCACAAGCAGCAGGATATCTGCACTGAGAGCCTATGCTAGGAAATGGTGAAAACAACTTCAAAGTAATGTTGAAAGCTCCAAGCATACTCTATAACACTGACTCTTTCCAGACTAGTCAGACAGTTGCTTGCCACTCCTGTTCATCTAGAAGAAGGATCTTGAGATCACTGTGTGATTTTGTTCTCTGTCCTTTTCCTTACATCCCTTTTCCCTCATTTTCCATTTCTTCAAGACTAACGCAGGACTGTGCACACTCACCACAGGTTCGACCATGTGACCCTTGGGCTTAGGTTGCAATTTGCAGCACTGCCACCAGTTCAGATGATGTGTAGATATGAGCACACACTTGAAATGCCAGAAAGGAGGCAGCTGGGTTCAGACAAGGTAGTGCCAGGAGGTAACATCGTGCCATGTGTGTAGGCAGTGGGAAGCATCCTAGACTATGAATCCCGGCTTAGCTTTGAAGCCATCTCCAGCGACAAGGATGGAGTTGCTCTGGATTTATGATGCTGTTTGTGAGAGGGGTGTTTGGCCCCATGCCTCATGGCTCAGCCTTTGTAACGCATCTAAAACATCATCTTGCTGTGCTTGCTTCTACAGGATGAAGCCAGCTGCTGAGATTTCACCATGTAAATAGCTCTGAAGTACGTTGTGCAATCCCCATGACTGATGCTTGTGAGCACAGTCTGGGCGGCCCCTTGAAGGCTGTCTCTACCGGGCTTTGTTGCACACCGTGGGGCTGATGGTATCGGCTCTAACACTGCTTGGCAGTGTCTCACGCTGCACTGGATTTTGGCAAAAGGAATCGCTTCAAAGCTAGGATGTGYGGAAGGCAAAAATCCCTGGCTCGCTCTCCCCAGGGGAGCAGGAGGAACGCTGGCACGTGCGCGACTCCTCTCCCACGTGCTTCCTCTCCTYATCTTTCCTCACTTAGACACTAGCAAGCTTCCCGGTGTAGAAATAGGATCTTCATGTAGTTGTACGAGCTCAACAGCTCTTGCTGCTTGTTCTTGCTGAGGAGTCTTTAAACATCCCTGTTGCTTGCTGTGAAAGCAATTAGAGGTCAGGTTGTTGGAGCTGGAGATTTATGGCTAGGGCAAAGGCGGGTGGTTTCACTGGAAGGACTTAGTGTATTTTTAATCTGTGACAGTTTGTTCTGAGCAAATGCATTTCGAGCCACAGGCTCTTGCGAACTCAAGTTGAAGAAAAGAAGCCACCTCAGACCACACGCTTTGCCCCTGGGCTAAATAACTTCTCAAAAGCTACTGCTTTGGCCTCTCCTCCCTCTAAAATCATAGAAATTGTTCAGCAGACACAACCACACCAAAGCGTGCCCAGTTTGCTAGGAGTCTGTGGAGAAAGCTGGGTTTATAGCAAAAGCCCAACAGCAGGTGAGTCCCACTGGACTTTRGCCATAGAGCCTAGAGCCCTATTTAAGCAAGAGCCCTGTGCAGAACAACCAATTCGGCTTCATACCCGTAAAGCTCTACTAGGAAAGAGTGAAGCATCCACCCAGTTCCTACCCAAATTAAAGACATATTTATAAGCAGAATTGTTTCTAACAAGAAGACAAATCTCATCCTTGTGTAACTGTCCCGAGGTCAATGGAGAAGCCCAAGGGATTAATTAAAATCAGAATTTCCATAAAAGTCTCCTATGATGTGCCAGCTGCTCTTAAATGGGGAAGCACGTTAACGGGCTCTAAGCAAACATGTTACAAGATCAGATCCCTTTTCTTTCCAGCCATTCTGATTTTCAGAAACTGAAGCCTCTCTTTTCTCGCTTTTTCTTCTCTTTTTTTTTTTTTTTTTTTTTTTAAGAAAAAGGCATTGTCTGGTATCTTTGTTCTTTTGCTTTAGGAATAATGTGCAGTGTGAAATTTTTGTACAAAATAGGTTTTGGTTTTTTTTTTTTTTTTTTTTTTTTTTTGAGAAATAATACACCTCAGTATAGTTGGGAAAAGAAAAAAAAAAGAACTAATACATATCAGATGGATTTTAAATCTTCAGTTTATTTTTTTCAAGCATTTTTGTACGTGTTCTGAATCTCTTTTCTTTTTCGTTATTATTTGCAGAATAATTCTTGTTTTGTAGAAAAAGATAAGGGAATTATCTACAAGTCATTGATTAAAAATGTTTACTAATTTGGTTAACTATGCTCGGACAATAAAGAGTATAAATGTGGTTTTAGTCTCAATTCATCTAATCCTTTGAGGTGGATTCATGATTACACATTTAAAATTAATTTGAAAAACAGTTTGCAATATTGATGTGAATTACTTTTTCTTTAAATAATTCTTTYCAGCAGACTGATTTCCATACTTTTTTTAATTTAACAGAGAACTACAGAAGATCTGTGTAGAAGGTCTACAGAAGGTCTACGGAAATATATTAAAATAATTTTAATGAAGAAATTTAGTCCTTTGAAGGAGTATGCTAATGACTTCTCTTATTTGTTGTAGCAAATTTAAGAAATAGCTCATTTTAAATTTGCTATATATCAATAATCTTGCAGCATGAGTGATTTTCATTCAAATTTTCTTTATTTTTTATATAAATTAACTTTGTTTATGAGTCCCCCACAATCCCCAGAGTTTCTGTTAAACAATTGTTTATGTAAAAGGAAAAAAAAAAGAAAATCTATCTCCATTTCAACATGTCATGGTATCTTGCTATTTGTTTTTAAATCTGGGCAAATTGTACCACATTAATGTTTTCTAACAGTCTTTCATTCCCATTCTCCATTTTTTCCAACTCCAGAAACAGAACACAAATATAAAATACAGAGAAGTTGTCAGTGCTGGAGCAAAGCTGTAGGATACAAGCATTAATATGGGKTGAAAATAGCAGTAATTGTAGAGCTCAGATTTTACTCCTCCAAAAACTGAAGATTTCTGCTTCTCTTTCAATTTCTGCTCTCCTTCTTTTTGGAAGAAATGAAAACATCTCTAAAACATGCAGTTATTGAAAGACACGTATGAGGCACCACTGTAGTATATGGCAGAAAGATAGAAGAGCTGCGGAAGAAGGGACACCCTGCTGCATATTTGTAGACCTATTTTGTGGCACAACAAAAGATCTCTATAGAAACATTATATCCTGCAGCACAGTTCCTGGAAGTTTAAGAACTGGCTGCAAACTCTTGTAGCTGGTTTATTACGTAAAATCATAATGACTTACTACTGACTATTAATTTTAAACTGTAAGAAGCTCTGCTTTTGGAATGTCTTGACTGGACCTTCAAGGGATTGTTTTGTACTAACAGAAAGCCAGCTTCTGAGCTGAGGCTAAATCCATAAGGACCTCAGGCCTTGTCCTTCAAAACCAAGCCTTTTTCATACAGATCCTTTTCTGTATGCAGCTGCTTACATGACTGCTGGCTTGGTGCAATCAGCAGTCTACTTTTCTCCAGGCAGAGCCTGTCTCATTTTTGGAGTAATGGTAGGCAGCAAGGGTCGAAGAAACCCTTGATCCAGTTGCCAGTCATATTCAGCAGGAGTCTTTTATGCCCCAAGTTTTGGTTGAGTTAGCTCAGAAGGACGAGATTTCCAACACCATCCAGCACTGGCACAACTGTGCTTTTTCCAAGCATGGTGTCCTCTAACATCCAAGGGAGAAGACCCGAGTGGATGATGGATGCTTTAGCAGTGTCCCGCCCTGTACTCCATCCCAGATAAAACAGTGCCCAGCATCTCGTGTCACTCTGATTTTTGGGCTACTGGGGTCAGCGACCACTGTGTGCAGCAGGACACAGTCATCCACAGCTGCAACAACAACAAAAAAACATATAAAAGGGTCAACAGAGTGAATGTTTAGGAAGAGGGTGACATTAGCCAACCCTTTTTGCCTCCTGGAAAGGTATCCCAGTCTTTAGCCTCCTCCCATCTTTTTCTTCCTCTTGCTTCCTACCTTCCCCGCTTATCTGCCTAGTCCAAATCCTTTGACATGCTATGGGAACGAATACCTCYTTCCTATGCACACAGGCTGTTTTCACTGCTTCTACATTCACGGAGCACATGAGGAAAAACTGCAAGGAGGAAGGCATGAATGCAAAATGAAGCCAAACCTCATTCACCATATCACAGCATGCCTTCACATCTCAGTGCCAACTCAGAGCAGGAAAGAACAAGTCAAGGTAGGAATGGCCTATAAATTCCCAAGCCACAAATCTGTACATGGAGATCCATGTGGAAGGATTTATGTGAGCCCATAAGCTGAAAGCAGTCCTTGGAAGGCATGTATCCAGTGCAATAACTTCTTCAACAGGACGACACTAATACCTTGGCAGAGCTAGCAAAACKTAATGATAATTTAATTTCCATTTCCATCAGGGTCCTTTAAAACTTTCATGTCCTTCAATATAACTTTAATTATTGCTTCCCAATGACCACTCTCTGCAGATGTCTTTCATACATTTCCAGACTTGTTGCAGGTCTTGCTTCTTTACCCATTCAATTAGTTTTACCCAATGCTAATTTAAGGAATATGCAGTAACCAGAAAACAACAGCAATTTCTACTTCTAATCACACAGTAAATTATACAGTGATGGTAAGTTGGAAATGGCCTCTTTTTTTTTTTTTTTTAATTTTGCTGGCTAATATGAAGAATAATTTTGTTGTATACCACAATATATAAATGTCTAGCAAGTATTCATTCAGCTGGAGCCTCTAACCACCAAAGGTTCCTGTGCCGTGTGCAGCTAAAATGGAGCCCATATCTGTAAGTAACAAATTATATGCTAATAGTCACCTATATGGACAAAGTGTCCCAGAATACATAATGTCCACAACTAATAAAAATGACTAAGATGGCATGAAGAGATACTCCTYATATGTGGTGACTATATGCTCAAAACCAGGATAAGACAGGGTATTTCTCTGCTAGCATGTTACCATCATTAAATACTCGTACAAGTGTATTTTTGGCATGTTAGAAGTGTGCATAGGTTGGTATTGCCAGCACTCGATTCAGGAGCAGTGATAGAGCCAGTTAATACTTTTCAAGCTAAGCACAAGTACTTGCCACTCCTTTCCCTTTAATTCTTTCTGAATAGTATGAAGATTTGATTTGGTCACTGCTAATTTGCAGATCTTTAACAGGAAAAAATATTCTCTGGCRTCTCATAAACCTTTTGAAAGTGCAAATTTACCTTTTTGCCACCTCTGACTACTTTTTTTTACCACCTTTTACTTCTGTTTATGGTAGGCAGCCATGAGGATTATCACGTTAGTACAGACTTCGAGTGAAGGATTTTTGCTGCAGAATTCTTTTTCTAGTAACTTGAATTTCTGACTTATTCATAATGAAGTGCTGGAAAGGTGCCAGCACTCTGAACAAAATGGTTTGGGTAGTGACTACATTGCTCTCAACTTCTTTTTGCATCCAGTAYTGCTCCTGAGCACTCAGGACACGACCCTGGTTTCTGGTCTATTGCCTCATGGTAAATACACTTCCACTTTGTGTGGGATTAATATGTGAGCAGGGTTTGTAAATGAGAAACAAAACCTTCTTTTCTCTTTTGATAAAATGAAAAACGGACTCTTTTAGTTCACAGTTTCACAGAATGTGAATAARTGTCTTGTTTAACTGATACAAAATTCTGATGCAAAAGAAATCTGATCAGAAACTGCATCCAAATTGCCCCTTTGCAAGTCTCAGACTTGGAAAACACAGTTCCAGGGGGCTCCTAAAGAGGAGGCTCTCAGCAAATGCACAACATTCTTCTGAAAAACGTCTCCTAAACCCAAGCCTCTTTCAAGAAGATGGAACTTTCCCTCTGTTTTTTCACTGCAGCTACACATTCCACATCAGACTGTCATTTCAAATTAAAACATCACTGCAGATCATGAGTGTTCTTCACTGAAACCGTTTTTATTTCATAATTATTTTGCATGGGTCTCAAAGTAGTTCCTTGAAATGCAGCAAAGCTCTTATACATAGAGTTATTTTAAGCATATGAGCAAAGCACTTTAGGACAGATGATGTTGTTCATACTGTAAAAAGATAAGTATCTGCTTAGGTGCCCTGCTCAGCTTTAAGGCCTTAATTCGACATTTCTGTATTTGAACTTAGAGCATAAAATCTTTAAAGCACAGATACCTTTGCCATAATCAGCATGGCTGGGAAGATAGCAATATTAATAAAAACTCCATGCCGATACCGTGAGCAGGGAATACTGAAATCACAGTGAGTAACAGCACGGGATGCCGTGATGGTCATTAAAGGGGCACCTGATGTTTCTATGGTTTGTGTAAAACAGACTGCGGTAGGGCAGCCGCCGGGAGGGTTACTGCTTTCTTTTGATATAACTGTTGCACCTCGTTGCATCTGCCTCTTAAACTTCCGTTAGAGGCAGATGGCATTTCAATAAAGTCAGAAATAACTGCGCTTGCAACGTATTACTGCCTGATGCATATACCAATTTTCAGCCATTAAAGGCACCTCCAATAGTCCCTTTTTCTACTCAGTGCTTCTGATTTACTGGCTGATTTGTTTGCTCCCTTTGTGCAGTTGAGAGAACATGATTATTTAAAATGGAAAAGAGAACTTCTAATAGAATTTTTGCTGCAGACAATTTCTGCTTTATAGTCATTTATTTCCCAAGTCTTTAACATCAAGGAAGATATACTGACTGGCAGAGAGAATAAAAATGACAGAACTGTAATGAAAATAAGCAATAAATAATGGAAGATCTACCAGCAAATTAATCATTATTTCAACTGTGTAGTTTCAGTGTTATAAAATCCAAATAGAGTTTGAGCCATCACTTGCAAAATGCATCAAAAGTTCTTGTGATGGTAGGGAGCCAAGGCAGGATTTATTTTCCTTTTAAAGCAAAAAAAAAAAAAAAAAAAAAAAAGAGATTCACCCCATCCAGCCCCAAAAGGAGTGCTTTGTTTCAACTGCAGGTGATTTCACCTCATTTTCAAGCTGTCTCCGTTGGTGTTAAAATGCCTTGAGATGAGGAGTCCAGACATTTTCCATGAGAAACGTTTAAACTGAGCTCTGCTGCTGCCAGAGCCAGACTTTGTGTTGCTGTGCCTGCCTCCTGGTTGGGACAGTGATGCTCTGCCGCACAGCGCACACTGGGCCCTGCTCACTTACGTGCCACATAGGCTTGTTTYACAGCCCGATTCCCCCTCATTTGTCAACGCCTAATGAGAAGGGATGGGAAGGGGCATTTCTGCTTGATTTTATTCACTGACTTCATGTTTAAGTGATGGGACTCGGGAGTGGGGCAAGGAGGATGAAGGAGGAGCGGACGGATTTCTGTTTGGAAGTCGGACACCAGAGAGCAGCAGCTCCCAGGAGTTGGAGGACAGTCTCCATACGCGCACCATCCAAAGCCGCAGTGCCGCTTGAGCGTGGGGACGAAAGCCGGCTTCAGCCCAGCTCCTCCAGCTCAAAGTAGGCTCTTATGTCATCCAAAGTGACTGTGAGTGCTCTGTCGACTCAAGTTTTAGCATTTCTAGACCTAACTCCTTGCCCACTTGTCCTATTCCCATCTCTTTTAAGGCTTTTTGAGCCCATGGAGCTTAAATGCTTGAAAGGGAAAGTGCAAATCCCGTGTCAGGCACAGTGCTCGGGAAGCCCAAAGTGGACCCAGTGTCCTGCGAGTGACCCCGGTGCTGAGCCTTTAATGCCTTTACAACCCAGGCTCTGTCATTAATGTCACGATTAATTACTTTACTGACCACTCACCCACTGCGCTCGGGGTGGTTTCCCCCAGCTGCGGCTGCAGTCCTGTCTCACCTGAGCTCTCCCAAAGTCTAGGAAAATCTCACTCTTTTTCATTCATTTATTTGCTTATTTTTCATTTAAATKTATTTTTATTTAATTTAATACTTGTGCACCTGAGCCTGGGCACAAGCAACAGGCCAGCAACCCCAACAAAGCTCGGTAACTAACCACTAACGAGACCAGAACCCCCCAGGGAAGGTAAGGGTGAGATGCTGGTTGGAGCAAGGGTACGTCTGTCCCATCTGGCCACGGCAGATGCTTCAGGAGAGAATATGAGAAACAGGCCTCGCACAGTCCCGACATTATTATATTTTCCCCGTTTCCGGAAATCAGTGGTTAGGGATTTTTTTGAGTTGGATGGTTGCGTTTAGCAGCCACAGAGCTCACCCCATGGAGTTGCCTGAGCTTGTTTTGAACCTCCTCAGTTGTTAAACCTCCATGACGTCCCGCAGCAATTCCACAGTTTTACTATGTGCTGTGGGGAAAAAATATTGCTTCTTCTTTCTTTTCTTCCTTCTGCTGCGTGGTCCTAGTTCTTGTGCTGGGAAAAGCTGAGCTGGTTCCTCCTCCCCTTCTCTACATCATTCACAATCTATATGCATTTCTTATATATCCCGTTTGGACCATATTTCTTCCTTTATTTTTTCCCCTCAGTTTTCTTATATTAATCTCATTTGCACAGAAACCTCTGCTCATTTTTGTTAACCACTTCTCTTAAGTTTTCTAATTCTTTTTGCCTCCTTTTCAAGAAAGAGGTTTACCCTATCTCTAAGTAAAACAGGAGTGGTTTTGGTTCTGTTGTGTACTGCTCTCCCAGTCCACCTCTAACACCGGTTCCCTTTTGGACAGCTGGCGCTCGTCAAGCATGAGGTTCAATTCTATTTTCTATTTTGCAGCCTGCTCAGTACGACACAAGCTTGTGAAATTCTGCAGTCTTTTAGTTTCAGTTGTCCCGAGTAATTCTGAAACATGGGCAAAYGTTCTCCCCTTGCTGTTCCTCCGCTTTCCTAGGCAGTTTCTGAACGTGCTGGAGAGCACGGTCCCCCCGGGATCCCCAGGGCAGCAGGGAAGCCCTGACTGTTTGTTCCTGCCATCCGGCCTGACCCTTTTCGGCAGCTGTTAATGCACAGGATACGTGCGCTGCAGTTAGCTCTCTTTAAGGCTGTTTTGCCAGGGATATTGTGGAAAGCTCCGGGAGCCCAGCAGTAACACGCTGCTCAATCGCCCTTTCAGAGGGCTGTGCTAGAGGCACGATTCCTTCTCGTGCAAGCTCTGCTTGCTCACCTCCAGCAAGCTGGATTTATTCACGTCCACTAATTTTGCCCGTTATTATAACTTCCATCAGCTTGCCTCAGAAGGGAAGTTAGATTTACTATTCTCTGGTTTCCTGGCTCCCCTCCGGAGATTATTTCAAAAATTGAGGCCACGTTTGCCACCTTCCACTTGGCTGGAACACAGGCCAATGTAAGCGATAAGTTACACGCGGCTGCGAAAAGTTCAGCAAATTTTATGTCTGAATTCCCTCAGATCCCCCTAGTGACTGTTGCTTGCTCCTGGCAAATGCGTTGCTATTCGTTTCATTGACTTGCTCTAGAACCTCTCTACYGACACTTCCATCTCAGACAACCCCGCAGCCACATCCCTGCAAATAATGACCTGGCTGGGCAAAAATCCCAACACTTTTCTGTGCTGAAAGCTGGCACAAAGAATGCTTTGGATTTTATATTTATATTTTTATTATTATTATTTTGCTACAACATTAGTTGTCTTAATATCTGTTCTGTACCTGGTTTACCTGTCCATTCTTCCCTAATGCCCTAATAGTCTTCTTGTTTCTGGTATGTTTGCAAAGGGCTTTCCTGGTTTTCATGATATTTGCTAGTGGCTTCTTAGGAGCATTTTAACACATGCTCTCACACTTCTGCATTTAACTACCAAAATATACATTCTTAACTATTTTCCTTATTTGGAGATAACTCCCACCTTTTAAGGGGTTTCTTTTCCTTTTCAACTCTAGTCATCTCTTTTACTCAGGTATTTCATCATGATGGGTATTGCAGTTTTGATTTTCAGCCTTGACTTTGACTCCTTTAAAGATGAGGTAAATTTCCACAAAGTCTCTGATATCATGACTATTAAAAAAAAATCTCCTCTTAACAAGCTTCCTTGTTTTTTTTATCCTCTTCCTTAAAGTGCAAAGTTAGTATGATTGACTTTTTGACATTTTTCATCTACTATAATATTGGGCATTGGTATCTTAGGCTACAGAAAGGCTTTTCTGCAGTTTTATCTTGAACAGCATCTGGCATAATGCCTGCAAATACTTCTTGTCTTGTACATCTCTGACTAGTTTTCTCAAGGCAATGTTATTTAAGATGTCCACAACTTTTGTTTCTATATGATGCCTGTAGTGACATTCGTCCATTGTCACGGGGCTGGGTAATGGCTGAAATTTCCCATTATTGTTCCCGTGCTGATCCTGCAGGCTCTTCCCACCATTGTGCTCCTCTGGGGTGGACTGTATCCCTTTTCTTAGTATGTTCCTATTAACCCACAGTTTCAATCCACAGTGATAGCGTAGGATTTGCTGATATGGCTAACTTGCATCATTTGCTATTCGCCAAAGCTTTCTTCAACACACATACTGTTCCTCCACTGGCATTGCTGGCTAATACAGTTTTTCACCTCAGTCTACTTCATTTGCTCCTCCTAGTTCACATACTGTCTGATAGTACTTCTTTTAGAAGTTCTGTTTATCTGTCACTGCTTTTAGACTGTAAACTTTCGCCTGCAGACTTCACATATTTTTGCTTAGTCCCACTGAATGCTCTGTTTGATTGGATTTTGGTCATCCTTCACTTCTTCCCTGGTGATTTTACCAAATTCTTTTGCACACTTTCTTTTCTAGAAGATAGAGATTAAATGACTTCCTCCCCGAAAGTTTAACCATCCTAGATTTCACTTTCATTATTTTTCGTTTCACTTTTCATTTTTCATCTTCTTTCCATCTTCCTACACATCTCTAATTTTTTGAAGTGAATTTTCATAAACTTTGTTCCACATACAAAACAAAGCAAAGAATGACATTAGGCTGATATTAATGAGGCTCTGTGTATAAGCTGCTCCGTTGAAATAAAGACAGAAATTGTATTGTGCAATAAAGCATCCTTGTTCTTTTCTGATTTATTTGATTACTGAAAATAATCTAGTAACAATTCAAATAATCTCCGTGGCCTCAGTATGACCTTATTTAACAAAATCTGAACTGCTCATTGAGAAGCAAAGCAATTACAGCAAAAATAGCAGCACTGGATTCCATGGTAAATGCAGGCAACTTTCAGAAGACTTAGGAAACACCAAAGCAAGTTATGGGGGCACAAGTTAATTCAAATTACACCTAGCAGGGACCACATTTCCAAGCCATTCATGCTGGCACACAGAATCCCTTATTTTCTTTTCCTTTTTTTTTTTTTTCCCCAGTGAGGCACACTTTTATTTTAAGAGCTGGCCTGGTAAAGTTTGCCCGGCTTCAGTAGAGCGGCCCCCATCCTGCCAGGCTCTCTGGTCCAGCGCTGGCAGCTCCGGCACGTCCCCGCTCAGCCCCTTGCTCCATGTAAAACCTAGAAATTATACATAATTACCTTTTTCCTGACAATTTTTAGTTGTAAAATATTAGTAATGACAATACTCCCTATATGCATCTCTCTCTCTCTCCGTGTAAGTATATATGTAAAGAAAACCATACACACGCTCACATACACGCACATATAAAGTATATGTAGCTATAAAACGTACAGAAACACACGTATAAACCTGRGTTGGCCCTTTGACACAGAAAACCGCAACTCATACTTTGAAGAGGAGAACAGAAMAAGCAGCAAAGCTTTTCCAGGCACCGGGAATGCAGTGGAGCCCGGCGGAAGGAGTGAAGAGCAGCAGCGATGTTCGAAAGCGGCAGGAAAGAGAGGAATCAGCCCTGTAAAACGTCAGGGCAAAAAACGAAACCCGCAAGCTAAGGAGTGTTTCCCAAGGAAGGATCTTTCCCGGTTTCATACTGAGTCTGAGGAAAATACTCCAGATGTCTTTTTTTTTTATTTTTTTTTTCAGTAGTGATTTATTTAATCTGTTCCTGGATTTTGTTCCTTTTAGGCTCCTCTTACAAAAGCAGATATATGTGTGTTTAACCTTTGCATCTATCTTTCTATCCCTGAGCACAATACTTCTCACAAACAATATGCCTTTATAATTTAAAGCTAAACCAAACCAGGTGTAGATTTAGAAAAGTCCAAGACTGTTGTTTTATTTTACACTCTAGCATTTTTTTTCTGGGACAATACACTTGGAACAGGATTACTTAAGCTGGTGGCAGGTAAACCAAGTGGTCCATTACCTTGGGAAGGAAGGAAAAACACCCAGATGCTCCATGAAAACCGTGCATGCAAGTATCGGGAAAAAGAAACTAAGAAAAAAGGAAGATGTAATTCATTTTTGGTGGGACTTGGCCACTCTGTTCTTGCTCAGGTCTCTATGTATTTTAGAAATTGCCTTTACGTGGTCCTTTAGCTGCAGCCAGTCCCAAGGCTGTGATACAACTGAGATTTTTCTATGGGATCCTTGTCAGCAACAGCAAGGGGAAATTTTTTCCAGATTCTAAGACTGGGCTTTATAGCAGGAGGCTTTTTCTATTTCAAATAAATACACTTTAATGTCTTTAGACATTTTAATGAATTATTATATGTGTGTTTAATGGATTATCATGCCCTATGTTAACTCCTAATCTTAAATTATTAAAAAACTTTAAGTTATGTAAGGAGAACTGTGTGGGCTGTATATATTTGCTGAAGTGGAATTTTTTATAGAAAATCAATTAACTGATGAAATAATGAGCTGAGCTCTGGAAACAGTTTTTCTAAAGTGTTACATTTCTTTTTGGCAATACGACATCTCTTCTGCTGGGAGGATATTTTCTTCATATCGGATTCATTCAATGCAGTAACGTAATAGAATTTGAGAACCCAGCTGGGATTTGGAAAAAAAAGAAAAGAAAAAAAAGAAAAAAAAGCCAGATTTTCCCTTCCCATTTATTTATAAAAATGAGATATGAGAGTCTAGCGTCTAGCATTGCTAAAATTCTGAAGCAGATTGTGATGAGACTCCATCAGCTCTGTGAATTTACTCTGAATAACTCTTTGCTTAACGTGCTGCTTTGTTCTGACTGTGTCCCACGTTCGCATCAATTTTGCTCTCGTGCATTCCAAACAGCGATTGTATTTTTAAGCTACCCAGTGAATACGTCTGCAGTCTATCATCTTGGCTACTGAAAAGGAAATACCAGTTTTCGTTATGGGCTACTTTTAGCAACAAACCGGCACAGTTTAATAGCTACCAACCAGTGAGAATTAATCCGGCTGCAGGAAAATAAATCTAAAATCCAAACACGCGGAGAAGTTCAAAATCAAATTTAACTGGATCATTTGATTTATGAATAAAACAAAGTTATTCCAAATCCCCACAGATTGTGGCATCACATGTGGGCTCTGAAAGCACAAGATTTCTGCTGGGTGCGACTCCCCAGACTGGTTCAGTCAGGGCCAGGGTACCCTGCAAYGGCTGAGGGATGGAGCAGGGAAGGTTTTTCCTGTCTGTGGCTGCATTTTGCCTGCCCGGTATCCTGGCCACGAACAGTTTTGACTCCCCTCATGCAGCCTGTGCTTATTTGAAATATCCGGAAGATAAAAAGCTGCCAGGTTGAGAGACATACTAAAGATTCCTTARACTTAGGTATTAGAAAAGTTAGTTGAAGACTTCATTTTGGAAAAAATACWTTTAAGAGACAAATTCTATTTTAAGGCTTATTAGGCTTTGTATTGTTTTCTTTTCAAAAGAGTAAGTTGTTGAATTTTACGAGAGGCAGCTAATGACAGATCTGAAGGCCAAACTAACCAGCAGATGTCTGACTTTCTCTTCCTGCCTCCTGTGAGCACTCTTACTCAATGGTTTGTTGGGTTCTCCAATTTGCACTTATTTCAAAGATACAGTCCTTGAAACCTTCCAGTTGTGCTACGAAGACCTCAAGAGATGAGAGCACCACTCTGTCCAAATGGGACCATGAAGGGGTGGTCTCCTCAGCCCGGAGGGGAGCGAGCCGGGCACCACCAGGGAAGGTGTCCATGCCAGGGATGCCCACGGCAGCTGCCTTGCCCCCTGCTGCTCTGATGCCAGAGAGAAGGAACATGTCCAGACTGGATCCTGTGGTTTATTTATTGCAGTTTACTCTGCATCCTCCCTATAAGCTCCTTAAACACAGAGCCATTTCATAGAAAAGCTCTGTCAGGTCCTCACTTGGTCATGTTGAGTTTTCACTGTTCCAYTGGATTTTAGGAGCATTTCCTGGGCATGATGAGCCTGAAAACATTCCCGGGAATAGCCCCAATGTTGCAGGGAGCCCAGAGAATCCATTTTCCCCACCCCCTGCCCTCCAACTGAATTGGGAGCAGTTTGGTTGCTCTGATAGTTCCTCAGGGAGCAATTCCCTCCGCAAAGCCACCTAAGCAGGCACTGAGCTGTGCCCAGGTGACACCTGCCAGGCTCTGCAGCTCTCTAGGGAAACGTGTTTGGGGCAGGGAGACTATCCTACCTGTCACCTAAGTGTTTCGGTAGGTCTCAATCATCTCCACACTCAGCCTTTCTCCCTCGGTCCATCCTCCTTGGGCAGCTGCACCATCCCCTTCATCATTCTCATTTCTCTGCTCTTGCTCCATTGTGTCCCTTCACATGGCGAACGTTTTCATGTCTACTTAGAAGAGGATATTTCAGCACACTCTCTCTGACACCTGCCATGCARGCTTTCAGTTTTCCTTAAAGGTAACTAATGGGTTGAAAAAGAATAGGGTATTCTTTATACCTTGTGCTTTCAAACTACTCTTTTTGTCCTTATTATTATTATTATTTCTCTGCAGCAACTCCTTGACTGTAACCATGTCCATGATCTTGTACAATGCATCGATTTTTCGATAGCATCCCTGATATCCAAACTAAGCCCAGGGGTAAGTGGCATGAAGAACACTCTCTCAGCAGTGAATTACCAAACAAAAAGTTGTCCTAGTGACTCCATTAGCAAAGTAATGACCGTCCTGCCTTCTTCAATGCAAATCCTTAATTACTCAGGTTTCTGGCCAACACATTAATGCCCCTGGGACAGAGAAGGGAGCCACTCAGGATTTTGCGAGGCAAATTGAATATACCAGTCAAATATAAGCTCTTGGAGCCCCTACTGAAAACTTGCAAAGAATGCAATATTTTACAGGAAACCAATTTTTGTAAAAACAGTAAAAACAAAACAAAATAAAACCAGTAAAAACCTATTTCTGTAAAAACAAGTAGCTGGTGGTTCCTGATTCCCAGCTCCTGAGACTATACTTCCAGGGAGGACGTGCTTTCTCCTGAGAACAGGGCAGTGCCTGTCATTAGCTGCTGGCTTTCTCTTGCTTGCTGCAACTTCTTGCATGTGACATAACTGATGCATCTTGGGCTGTGATCCATTTTTAGGGAAATCTCCATGTTTCTGGTTGGGTCTTAGCTACTACTCAGGCTTTGCAGTGATGGCCAGCTGTTTTCTCGCAGGCTTCAGATGTCTTTACATTAGTTAATGTTTAATCATCCCCTCTTATGGCCTGAATAAAGGCATCAGTGCAGTGAGTATGTGCACTGATTTCATTCCAGTCTGTGGTGAGTAATTGCTGCTACCCGCCACAGTGGTATTGTCAGAAGTCTGACACACAGCATGACGACATGCTTTAAGCTACATAAAAACGCACGRCTACAAGCTGCAGCAATGCTTTCATCCGATGCTCATTTCTCTGGGCTAGATTAATGTGAAGCTCCCTTGTCACAATATCTCTTGAAAGTCGAAGCCAGGAGGGGGCCAGGTTTCCAAACGCCATTATCACCCAAGAGGGATTTGTTGCTGTCATGTCTAGACAAGCAAAATCCCTCATGCAAGCTGCATTCAGTAATCCCAACTCTGGGCTGGGGGCAGGAAGTTCTTAYGCATTGCACATGCAATTTCTTTGAGAAGGAGCTTCAATCTGTGATTTAAATGTTTTCCAGGAAACTGAAACATGGCTCTGTGCTTCAAATGTAGTTGATGGCTTGTTGGAAGCTTACTGAAGTATGGAAAGAGTCATTAAAGATAGACTTAATCCTGCCTAATTTAGATTCCACTGGTGCAACTATCCACATCTGAGAGAGCTGCTTGAGGAGATCATGCTCAAGAAAGCATTATTTACCTGCCCTTCTGGAGAGGTCCCTTTAGTATGGTGTAAGTATATAGCACAGAAATTTATGTAAAATGTCCATCAGCTATGACAGAAATATAGATCCTGTCTGAACGGTTGATATTCACATCTGACGAGGCCAACATCTGGTCAGACAAATCCTGCTTTATCCCATTGACTAGATGAGAGTGTTTAGGTCAGGTTTGGAGTTAATATCTCCAAAGCACATCCAGCAATGTTTCGAACGGTGGAAGATCGGGATCTTTTCCAATCCACTTAATGAAAGGTAAAGAAAGGAGTGGGATTTTAAGCTTGAATAATTTCCAAACTCAGATCTTTGTTACCAAAAGGCTTAGTAGGACTTGTTGCTTCCCAGGCTCTTACCTGAACAGGGTCTGAGGAAACGGGACTGAGGAAACAGGACTGAATAAGAAAAGAAATTTTTGATCCATACAAAAGGCCATGACAAGGTGCATCTCCTGCCTTCAGAGCATCCTGCATTCCTGCATCTCAGAGGAAATAGATCTGGGAGATGGCAGTGCTGCAGTCTGGAGGATACAGGGTCATACTGTGGTCCTGACCAGGCCCTTGGGTTGTGACAAGGTAGCAGCATAAATCTGAGCTGTGAGGGCCCCTCTGGGGCTTCCTACAAATTAGGTCTCCTTCTCTTCTGTGATGTTCTTTACTGCTACACAGCTTTTATGACAGTTATCTTCCACTGAAATTGGATATTAAGCTAGCACAAAATCACTCAAATGGAGGGTAGGAATCGGGATCCTCACATAACAACTACTGTTATTCCAGGAGCCAAAGTACAGGTTTCAGATTTGAAGCTCTCAGCCTTAGGTTTTATGCTTTGCTGCTGCACAGTACAGGTTCAGTGTTGTCTCTCTGCATTGACAAAACACAGCAAAACTGTTTGACTCTGGATACACTGAACAAAATAAGCCAAGCAAAGAAATCTCCCTTCTGCCTCTTCTCTTTGCTGCTCAACAGATCCTACCTCTTCTCATGCCCTGATGCCACCATCATTCAGAGGAATTGAAAGGCAGAAACACATGAGAAAAGCAGCATGAGTATAAACACATGAGAAAAGCAGCAACAGCATCAGCATGTGATGGCCCCTCAGGCAACCCCCTGGGGTGAAGAAGGATGCACTTTGCAAAAGTGTTCCTTAGGAGAGGTCTGCAACCACATCCCACTTTATCTGGGGCTCCCAGAGCTATTTCTGTTCCCTTTGAACCCTGCGTCTGACCTCATGCAAGGCTTGGAGGCAGTATCCTCAGTCGCTCCTTTCTGTTAAAGCTGACCTGCCSGCTCCTCTGCCTGGCCTCCACGTCACTGCACCTCAGAGTGTGCCATGCCTGCTGTCCCAGGGGCTCTGGCCACCTCTGAAGTGAAGGTGCCCCAGATGCGGCCGAAGGGATGTGGCAATGAGGAGGCTGGTGGGACTGGCCCAYGGCAGCCTTTGATCTGCTCGAGCCCCAGGCCAGCCCCCCACAGATTTTTCCTCCCAAATAAAGTCTTCATGGATGAGTGTCAACAAGTGTGCGGAGCGGTTTCGTTGCCCGAGGTGAGGAACATCTTTCCCGAGATGCACTGCCAGCTTCCAAGGATGGCGCCACATGCCACCACGAGTGCTCTGGCATAGGAGAACATCATCAAGCTTTAGGGTAATTATAATTGACATTTGAATAAAAAACCCTCTGTTCCTCACCCCACTGATCCCTTTGCTATTTGACTCCAGTGTGTMCTTCTAAAATTAGGTCTTTCAAAGTACTTCATGACGGGGTTTGTAAGTGGTATATTTTCGTAAGCCATCTTCTCCAGAGGCTTATGTTTTGCTCTCTTATGACTTAGATGCCTGGCATTGCATCTACGTAAGCTTGGTGCATGGATGCTCAGCAATGCTCCATGACTCCAACAGCAGATGAGCTGAGAAAATTCCATGAAGTACATTGGGTTCATTTAAAATGAATAACATTACCATTTGGCCCTTAAAATAAATGGTGCTAGTGAGAATGCTGGAAATAAAGCCCTGGCAACCCTGGATTTACCTGACTTTCAGCACAGTGTCACTCTCTGCTGAGGTTTCTTTTGAGATGGCAGCTGTGACATTTAGACAGATGGCATATTATCTCAATTGAGAGCCACGTGGAAGTGGCAGGACCTGCTGGCACTATACATGCTGGCAAAGGGGGAGAGGCATGCTTTTTCACAAATACTGGCTGAGCACCCTGGTCAGCCATCATTTTCACAGGCCGTTAGTTAATTTTCTTGTGCAATCACTTTTTCATGACCACTGATTCCATGAAAGTCGAAGGAAAAAAAATTAAAAGGAGCCTACTCAACCACCTGCACAAATACGAAAGGTTTTGTGTACTCAGAGATTTGGCTTCAGATCACACTTCATTGGGGCATTCCCTGAAGGGTTTCTCAAAATAAGACCAATCCCTTCAAAGAAAGAGAGTTCTATTTTTGCAACAGGCTTTCTAATTTTAGGTGTAAGTCCTCACTGCTGCCCCCAGACTCTCAGGGGTTTTGGACAAACCACCAGTCGCTGCTAGAGGGTGAGGTTCCCCCATGCAGCCTGTCTCCTTTAGCCCAAGCTTGTCTGCTTGGAGCAGTTGGAAGGGGATATGCTGCGGGTGAATGTACAGGGCAGCAGCAGTGGCTCCTCAGCCAGTGGTGCGGGAAGCGCCTGCCACACGTGCCTTTGTGCAGCCTCKGCTAATCGCTTTGAAAGTGGGTTGCCACAAACTGTGAGCTAACACTTGCGGTGAGAAGCAAGAGGGAGACAGATGCACTTGCTCTTCTTGATTCCCGCGTTCTGCTCCGGGCCCTCCTCAGCCCTGCYGCTCTTCTGACATCAAGGTAGCACCGCTGTCATTTAATCCCTTCCGTGCACAGCGCACAAGGGTCCTCTGCGAGATGCTATATTAGTTCTCTCCACGCCTGCCTTTTTAGGGCTTCATTGTGCTCCCTGCATTTTAGCTGCTCTTTACTGTGGCACCATTCTTTTCATTCCTTCTGATATTTTTGTCTTTGAGTCTCTCCACATCCTGTCATTAAGTGATTTCCTGAAGCCACACTATGCACCCCTGTTATTTTCTTTCCCTCTAAGTGCTTGTATTTGTCCACCATCTCAGCTAGGATAACCGGGATAATGATTTGATGTTTACAATAACTAAAAAAAGTGAATAGTGTAGAGGATTTAGGCATACCAGTGATGTGATTTCACTACCAAATCGTTGATGGTCCAAAGGACATGGCACTGAATGGAAGATAAGACATTATCCTCATGTTCTTCTGAGTCCTGGAGCAACTAGCTAACCCATTTTCCTGTTGTTTACCCCACTGTAAGCAGAAAGGAGGAAGGTGCCATTAAGCTGTGCAAGAGAGAGGTGCTATAAGTGGCTAAGAACTTTTAGAATTATTTAATTTCAAGACCTAATGTCACCACTTTGGGGACAGCATTCAGGCAGCTTGTGAAAAGGAGATTCCATGTTGCTTGAAGGCATTAATATTGTGTTATTGACGGTGAACTGTATACAATGGATGCTATGAATTTAAAAGATCAATTATGAGTGGCTTTGTATATTTATTTACCCCCTTTCACAGCTTTGAATTATTCTTATATGTTTACTTTTTCACCTGAAGTTCCTCTTGAGATTATAGAMGCAACTGTTATGGTGCTTAGTACCATTCCTTTTCAAAGGAAGGCTGGTTCACCCTTTAAGCTGACTTTTAATGGTTTCTCTTGGTTTCACCTCATCTTCATGATGCTCCCAGACTTAGTTGTAGAAGGTGTTATCAACTCATGCATCTTTGTGCACGACCTATGATGCACAGATGCATCAGTTCCTGCTGACTGAACACTCCTGAGCTGGATGTGCTGGATTCCTTGTGACTTTTGGCCAGCTGAGATTGAACTATCGCTGCCTTTACAAGACACATATCCCTTATACTGGAAGCGGAAACAGCTGTCTAACACCCACTCTGGAGATCTGGGCTTCCTGTTCTCACAAGAGTGAGTACTGCTGCTGCCTCTGCTTTCCTGCCCTCCCCACCACCAGCATGAGGCTGCTAGCACCATTCACATCTCCAGGCACACTGCTGGTGCAAAGCTTTGTGGAGGACATCACATCCATGCTTCTCATGCAAACAAGAAAGAAAAGGTAATTTAGAAGCATTAAAATAGTTCAAAATACCTCTTGCCCTACCCTACCCTAGCTCGACTTGCTTGGGAGGAGGCTTGATGAGCTGGGGAAGTCAGAGCTCTCACGGGATGTCCATATGTAGAACCCTTCTGTGGTTTCCTCACCAAGGTGGAGCACACTACATCTTCTAGAGTGGTGCAGCGTGGTCCTCTGGCAGCATGCCTCTGAGCCCAGCTTTCTTAGACCTGCCAAGGCTCACATGCTTAGAATGGCATTCCCACATACGATCTTGCTGCCCACAGCTCAAGAGGCTATCCCCATTTCTTTCGCAGCATGGAGCTGCCACAGTCCTTCTCCCTGACCGAGATCCCATGAGATAAGCTCTGCCAGGGTGGATGATTTGGGCTTTATTAACCACTTGCCCTGCTCATGGGCTGCCCAAGGCTGCTCTGCACTGTGGGCTATGGGATAGGAAAGCTTGTTGAGATCTTTTATCTTTCTTGGATATATTCAACTTATTACATGTGCACTAAATGGTGTTTATGCTCTGACTGGGCTGTTTGATATCTGGCCAAATTCCCTTTTCCCATCTGGAGAAGATTTCCAGGCAAAATAAGAGGATGTTTGATTGAAAGCCTTTATATATGGGTACTTTGGGGTTCAGGAAAAAGCTATATGCCCCATGGGCCTGCAGGAAAAATGACAGGACAAAGTGCAGTGGGAAGAGGTCAGAAGACTTCATAACATCTGGAAGGATGAATAGGAGGAGATTCAAAGGGACTTCACTGAGATTCTGCAGAGCCAGAATGCTAAGCTTGATGTTGCAAGCAAGGAAGGACAGCTGGAGACAACCCTCCAGGACAGCAGATGGAAGCTCACAAGATGAGGGAGGCTGGAAGATAGTAATTTGGAGCATCCCATGTAGGGCTGCTTCATGACTTGCAGCTCTGCAATTACAGAACTGGTGCAGTGTCCTAGGACCCAGGAGAGGACGATCTTCCCTCATGGAGACCTGTGGTCAGCTGGCCTTTAAACAATCAAAAATGAAAGGAGGGAGACAATTGCTTAAGACACCTGACTGTGGGAGACATGCTTCCATCTGCTGACCTCACCTGATGTTCTAGGGAGGTTTTCTGCTTTCTACGTGCTTGGATGTCACAGAGAGATAGCTGAGGCTTGTCTGACCTCCAGATTGTTACCCACTGCTCTTCCACAAGGGCACTGGCATTACTGTTAGGGATCACAATTGCATCAAGAGAGACTGTGTGGGTCTAAGGATGCTGGCTAAAGACATGGGGGTCAAAACAGTGTTTTCTCAATCCTATTGGGGAACTACAGCATCATTAGAATAACTGAGACAGCTCACATGACTGCAGTGTTGTGATGAATAAATACCAATGCTTCAGGAGAGACAGTCAGAGAAAATGGGAAGATTGCCACATACATGAAAGGGCCACTTTGATGTATAGAGTTCCTCTATATCTATCCGGACAGAAGGCCGGATGAGACTTTGTAAGTCACAATTAGAGGAGAGGCCAGTAAGGATGCCATTTCAGTGGGAGTATTATTGCAAACTACCCAATGGGGGTGAGGATGTGTATAAAGATCTTTGTAAACAACTTGAAGAAGTTTCTGGATCACAGACCCTGGCTTTTATGGAGAACTTTAACTGTTCTGATATCTCCTGAAAGAACATAACAGTGGGATGCAGACAATCAAATAGGATTCTGGAAGATCTTGGGGAAAGCTGTCTGACACAGGTACTGGATGAGCCAACCTGGGGGTTGCTGTTCACAAACAAGGTAGAACTGGTTTGAGAAGTTATTATCAATGGTAGCTTTGGATGTAGTGACCCTGAAATAACGAAGTTCAAGATACTGAAGGTAATGAGGAAGACAAGTAGCACTATATATTTATACACAGACCTTGGACTTTGGGAGAGCAGACTTCAGTTTATTTAGGGAGTTGATAGATGAGTAGGTGGAATCCCATGGAAGGCAGCTCTAAGGTGCAAAGAAGCTCAGGAAAGTTGGTAGGTCTTTAATGGCATCCTTACACAAACATAAAAAAATCCCAGTGCTTAGGCAAACAATTAGACATATCATGAATTAGTTTGACTAAAGAGGGACCTCATGGTATGCAACAAGGTAGAACACAGAAGGTGGAAGCAGCAAGTTACAAAGGAAGAATTGCTTGCACAGGTAAAGATGGAACTACAGTCTAAATTGGCAAGGGATATCATGGGCAAGATGTGAGATAGCACAAAGCAAGACGTGCTTTTATCATTACATTAGTAGTAAGAGGTTTAAGAAGAAATTGTTGGCTTGTTGCTGAATGGGATGGGTGGTCTGGTGACAGTGAACAGGTAAAGCTGAATACTCCTTGATTCTTTGCCTCATTCTTCACCAGCATTGCCTCATTGATTTCTGTGCTTACAGGCAGGGGTCAAGGAGGTGAAGAAACACCAGTAGTGGATAAGGGTTGTCAGGGATTATCTCACAGAACAAAACCCACACGCAAGTTCAAGGACTTAACACGTTCCACTCAAGGATGCTGGCAGAGTGGCCAAAATCATGGCAAAGATGCTCTCTATTGTCTCTGAAATGTCTTGAAGTCTGTGAGAGGTCCCCAATGATGAAAGGACAATCAGACCTACCACAGTTCAGGCAGTCTCCCTTTGGTACCTGGTAAAAAAGGTATAGAGCGAGGGCTTTTGAGCACATATCAATGAAGGGTCACCAAGAGGATCAGGAGCTGAGGCATCTGCCCTGTGAATCCTGAGTGCCTGTGGGACCGGTACTGGTTCAGTCTGGAGCATGGATGGCTTCAGGGGGGACCTAACGGCAGCCCCTCCATAACTATGAGGGAGGAGGCTCATCACAGGCACTTCGCAGCAGTGGAACGATGAGTAACAGCAGCATAAGTTGAAACAAGAGAGGTTACAGCTGGGTCTAAGGAGGCTCATTTTGCCCATCAGGACAGTCAAGCAGTGCAGCAGCTTACCCAAAGAGGCTGTGCTATCCTTGAAGATTTCAAGACCTGTCAGGATGAAGTCTTGAGCAGCCTAGTGCAATCTAGAGATGATGAAATTTTGAGCAGGTCTCCTGAGGTCCCTTCTGATCTGAATGATGCTGTCATTAAGTTAGTTATCAAGWTAAGGCTATATCTGATTCTCCTTTCTTTCTCACCTACCTCAACATATCTATTGAAGCCCAAAGAATTACTAGTGTAACACCACTAAGTGCAAGCCTAAGATTTTCTTTTTAGTCGTTTGTGTGTGTGTGCACATTCAACAGGGTAGAAGTTCTGGAAATGAATATTTTGATGCTGCTGCTGATAATAATAACTGCCCAAAAAAGTGCTAGACTACATATGGAGGCATGTATCTATTAGTATGCAGCTACTTAGTCTCTATCTTTGTACAAAAGTAGTTTTAAGCCCTACCTAAAGCTTGTAGAGAACAGTTAAAGCAACATTTTGGTGTAAAAAGAAAGATTCATAGCCTCACTGAGGTTATGAAGAGAAATCAACCAAGGCTTTTATTACTCCCCTCAGCTTTCTGTGTTAAAATCAGTTCTTTTTCCAGGAACAGGCCTACACAGTATTGTGAGATTTTGTTTGTTTTTTCAGGGATGGATGATGGAGTAAAATTTCATATCAGTTCAATCTTTAATATTTGGAGATCAGCCTATCTTATTGGGCAGGCTGCCCAATAGTGATAATAACTGCAGAAACTCTACATTTGAAGAGGGATTTTATCAAATCACTCACATCTGGAAAAAGGCCAAGAAAAACAGTCGCTGGAGGGAGTGGATATCATGCTTCAAAAATAGGATGAGAAACTGTGGAATAATTACTCAAAAGCCATGTGAATTTAAATGAACATCTGCCAGGTGACCAAAATTGCCATCTGAATAAGGCATTATCCCCAGTCAAACTCAATTTGGCTAAACTAGCCATTCCACAAGAAATAATTTCACATTCTTCCATCCTTAGAGCTTGTCTATGAAGCTCAGATACCCCAAGTGCACTATAAAGTCCCATTCTGTCTTAAAGCACACTTGGTTCCTCTTGCAGACAAGCTCTCAGAAAGAGGGGCACCTCCACCGGTACTGAATACAGCAACACTTGTTGAAAGGTACAAGAYGAGCGAGCGAGCCAGTGATCACTGCAAACAAAAGTGGGCAATTATGTTGCTGGGTATTTATGTATGAAATAAAGAAGGCATCTAATATGTTTGTTTAGACAGAAGCACAAACATACGTCCATATGTGTYCCCTTCATATATCAACGTGCTGGTGCCCTTCACGGTCTGTGACCACACCATGTGCAAAAGCAATCTCTCGGGCCCTTCTGAAGGGTCTTTTTTCCACTAACGCGAGTCAAGTGGGGAAAGGATACAGGACTTTTTCCGTCGCAGTTGTGTTCCACAAAACAGCTGTCAACAGTCACAACCTTCAGGCACCCAGAATACCTGGGCTTTTCCGGGATACATTAATCACGGCCAGTCAGCAAGGGAGGCATTTGGACCCCGGCGCCGGGGGGACGGGCTCCGCGCGTGAGGCCAGCGCAGYGCTTGCTGAAGGTGCAGCAAAGCTCCTGCTCCACTTGCTTTTGGCCTGTGCTGCACAAGGAAACACGCCCCAGCCAGAACTCCTCCAAGGATCTCGGGACAGCCTGGGCTTTACAGAATCAGCTGGTTGCAGGCCATAATCTGCATCTGCATAGCAAGATGCTGGTTGCACATGAGTGAGTGAATTCGAGACCTTCACTCCCTTTGCTGATTTCAATGTAGTGAACCTTGCACGCAGATGTAGATGGAAAAGGTTGCCTTTTGAATTAACACTTCTCTTCTGTTAATTCCTTCTGCAGTGCATTGCCCGAAGTAAAGAGCACTCAAGTGCCAGGCTTTCAATTAATTTGGCCTGTGTCATAAATCATAAATTAGAGATGGAATTTGTGTCAGCTCATGTAGTTTATCTGCTGGTATGATGTTTCGCATTGAGAGGCTATAGGCTGCTTTTTAATTGCCTCTTCACTCAAATCAGTGCATTTGTCATTTGCAGAAAAATAATTTCTGCAAATAATTTTGGTGTCACTTGAGTCTCTCTGGACTGCAATAGGTATGCAAAACGGGAGCATGGGTGCATGCATGTGTGGATGGACAGGCATGTCTGTGCAATAGGAGAAACAATCACAGAGAGGGACAAAAACAAAACCATGATGTGCTTCATATGCATGAGGCATGTTCTCGCAGATGGGTACAAACAGACGTGATCTCCTCTGCAGGGCATGTTAGCTTGGGCGCAGAGCTGCAGGAACACGGTTCAATGGCTTCCAGACCAGAGCTGGCCCCTGTTCCACCAGCTCAGAGCATGGCAGAGGAGCATATTTGTCTGGGCCCATCTACGTAGACATGCCCAGACTCACCTCCAGACTTTCAAAATAACCCTGGAATGGAAAGGAGCTTTTCCAGTTAGGACCTAAAATAAATGTTTTCTAGGATAACATTCATACTTGTTAAAGCATTTGAAGTGGGGAAAGACAAAAATGACAGTTGAAACCAAAACTAGATGATGACGAAACACCATTTCCTGGGTTGTTTAAGCAGGATTCACTAATCATGAACATATGGCAGATCTCCAGCTGAGCGTCAATATTTATTTCAGAAAACAAAGAGGGATATGAAATACAAGGAATAATATTTGCCAGAGTTCAAAGGAGGAGAGTGCAAAAGGAGAAGAGGCAAAACCAAGTTCCCTTCATGAGACTTACAGACTTTGCCTTTCTTTGGGCTCCTTGGGTACTATTGACCACATTTCTCTCCTTTTCAGCTCTCTGTTAAAAAAAAAAAAAAAAAAAAAAAAAGGAGTGTTAAATCAACATGGACATTAACATTGTTAATCTGATCTAGCTTTAGCTATCTAATCTTAAGTCCTAGTTCCAAACACTGCCTAAAGTGAAAAGGGTAAGTTACTTTCAGAGGGTGTTTCTTAGGGTGAAAAAATAGAAATTTAGGATAAGGGGCATGAGCTAACCCCATCTGGAGTTGTCTCTCTCCTTTTGTTGACTGTAGGAGATAAGTAGCTTAGTCTAAGTCACTTGAAGTCAGAGGAGATGAATCCCAATGTAAACAGAGTGACAAAAAGAAGAAAAGTAAATAATATTCACAGACTGTGCACTCACTGGGGCCAAATTTGGCTCTGGGCTAAGCCTAAATGTAACCTGGTATCTCAGAGATCAATGTAACCCAAGGTGTGCAAATTTTGTAGCTGAAGAAATGGCCTTAAATGAATAACCTCAAATAAAATGAAAACAGATAGAAACTTGAAGGTATCGCTGCCAAAAGAGAGAGGCTTGCTTTTGAGCAGCTCCCCATCTTGCAATCCACATTGTATGCCTAAACATGTATCTCAGCCTACTGAGGTACTTCAAAGGCACAGTTTCTTTTTATGCGCCAGTGCTAACACTTAGGGGCTTAATAGAAAATTGCAACTTGTATCATATGCTTCCTCTGTTTATACAGATATCAGGATATCAGTAGGTCAAATTTCCAAAAGAAAAAAAAAAAAAAGAAAAGAAAAGAAAAAAAACCCCACCTCTCACTCTGTTTAACAGTCTTAATTTAGGCTTTTTCCACTACCCAGTGTAGTAATGATGAAAGGTCAGATTCACCTCCAGGCTCCCTGTAACAAACACAMTCTGCCCAGGAAGTGATTGGATGTGCTGTGGTATTTGTAGTACAGCATATTCTAAAAATTCTTGTTAAACTTTCTTGTTCTCTGTTTCATTAATCCAATTAAGTGTGACTGAAGGGGTGGCAGATCTAGTGGCATCCTTGAATATCCATAGGCAGGCTCTGGGCAAGGGATGGCCTCAAGCGTCTAACATTCACAGCATGTGAGGATCAGTGTGCACACCACACAACTGCTTGCCTCAGTGCTGTTCTTGCTGGCCCAACAAACGAGCTCCTGAGGTGAGGGAATGGAGAGCAATAATGTGTGCTTTAATACATGGTACAGAGGTTGTCCTTTCCCCTTCGTCCCATAAATGAGATAAAAGAGTCCACACTGTAATTACCTTTCAGGTAAGAAAGAACCAAGGACATTTCCATTGCCAACCCTTGCTAAAGAGTCCAGACATTTGCCACATACTGTAAAAACACCTGGCTGAGAAGAGGACAATTCAACAAAGGGAAATGCCATTTGTAGCAGCGKCTGCTCGCACTATGTGAAAGGCACCACTGTGCCACGGGGATGACCACGTTAAGGCTAGTGCTGTGTCAAGACCACTCCTTATCCACAAGYGTAACTGAAACCTGCCACAGCACTCCTTGTGAAAGCAATAAACACTCAAGAGATCYTCTTCCCATTGGCCTCCCACCCTCACCCCCGGAGCAACCTCTGCAAAACGTCACAAAAACATTAACATCACGGCACCAGGAATAGTTTAGATGGGGACCATCTGTGATGAAGAGATGACTATCATCTGAAAATCCATGAATATTCCTAGAATAACTTATGTTAATGTATTCCACTTGGGTAGATCATATGTGCCAGAGATTATTGCAATTTGAATAATAAATAAATCAATAAATAAAACAAAATGAGAAGCCCGAAGCAGTTGTGTTGCTCCAGGGTTTTTTTAAAGGAGTGTTTCATTTATAAAGTCCAGATTTTAGTATCCTATACAGCCACAGGATGAGTAGGCCTACCTCAAACTGATCAAAATGGAATTTTTCCATTGGGCTCAGTGTTCACTTGACTATCCAAACATCTGTTTTGTGGTTCATTCAACCTTATACGTCAATATGATGTTAATCTCCTTTATACACAAAAGCTGAAGCACTGCCAGCAATTTAACTTCCTAGGAAGATGGAAGATCCTTTCTCAAGCTGTAAATCCTTCTGGCATATTCCCAAGGGAAAAATGTAAATCAGCAGAGTGGAAACATGGCAAACATAACTTTCTGTCTAAACAATGTCAGGCTTAACTTTGGAAATTAATCAGACAAATCTTTCTTAGAAACACCTATAATGACAAAGAYGATGCATCTCCCAGAAAATTACTCGGGAAATTAATCAGGCTCTTCCTTACACATATTTTCCAGTAATTTTCTGGGAGATTTGTCTTCACTGCTATTATAGGTGTTTTTAAGT
Source organism: Nothoprocta perdicaria (assembly GCF_003342845.1). Classification (NCBI taxonomy): domain Eukaryota; kingdom Metazoa; phylum Chordata; class Aves; order Tinamiformes; family Tinamidae; genus Nothoprocta; species Nothoprocta perdicaria. The sequence goes on from NW_020454761.1 coordinate 618,040, forward strand.
CAGGAAAAACATCTTCTTCGAGAACAGAGCCAGCAAAAGCATTTTTCTTTATGCAGGGCAAGCTTTCTTTCTCTATACAATTTTCTAAATAATCCTGTTCTTTCTCTGAAGCCAAAGCACTAGCCTGTGCAGAGGTGGACTTACTGTGGCCATAGAGACACGGGGATTTATTCCCACCTGCACAGATGGCATTGCCCAGGGTGGCACTCACAGTCCTGCCTAGAAAGCAGTCAATGACTCCCAGTGGGAAAAAGAGTCTTTTCTATTTGTTAAAAAGAGATGAAGAGCCTACCGAGCACAACTCCACAGTAGCATCTTTCTTTAGATGCTTAAGACTTAGCATTTGCTTTTAAGCTTATTAGAATGCCCTTTAGCAATCGTGCATAGCTCATGAGCTCCTTGCACTACAGTGCAATTCCTGCTTAACAGTCAGGTTTTGCCTACTCCTTGCTTTCACACTGCTAGGAAAGCCTCTGCTTCTCTTGACACAGATTTTTTACCTCTTGAAATTTGGGAAGCATCACAAGCAAGTTTTGTCATGGCAAAGCTAAGGGACCAGTGGGAAAGGGAYGTGTAGAGTGACTTTGGAAAAGCAGTAAGGCTTCTGTAGAGTTTCAGAGGGATATTGGGCTGTGTTGGGAAAGGAGAAATGTATGATGTGCAGCAGCATATGCAAGGCGGAGGTGCAGAAGAAGGATGGAGGGAAGGGATGGAGGAAGGGAATTACCAGAGCACTGTGGAAATGAAGAAGGATCCAAAGGACACAGAAGATCCAAAYGACACAGGGGTGGGAGCACAGGGAAGACATGGCTGTGGAGGAAGGGAATGCAGGGAGCACATGAGGCTGCAAAGCAGCACTCTGTACCGAAGGGCTCACGAGTCCAGAAGGGAGAGGTGAGATGATGAGTAACATGGAAAGTAGGACTGGGAGTGAAAAAGTTTGGAAACCACTGCCAAAAAGCAACTAACGTTTAAGAAGAGGGAAGGAGCACCTGCTCTGATGCGGTGTGGCAACCTTGTCAGGCTGTGCATAAACTGTGGCAACAGAAGCATTGGGGAAGGTGTAAGAGCTGTAGGTGGGTGCAGAGGTAAATGCAGCTGTGGGCAGGCTGGGAGGAACAGCTGGATGCTGAGAGCCACCAGTGGTGGTGTCAGAAACAGATGCCTCATGAGCCAGAGCCAATTTGGGGCTCACCAAGCTTAGCAGGACAAATGACCACCTCGAGGAGGCGAGCACCTTCAGCATCTCCAAGGTCATCTCAGCCTCCTATTGCTAGCAACTGGTGTGAGCTTTGGAGAATGATATTTAGTTTCTTCTTTTGAAGCTGTTTTCAGTACACAGGCTGTCTGTAAGTGTACTCTGTGCACCTCAATGCCCTATGTGGCTTTCTCAGTCCTACATTTCAGCTAAAAAGAATTCCCATGGCGATGAATACTCTAATGATGAGCCTGTGGGGGGGGGAAAAAAAAAAAAGTGCTTCCTTTTATCTATCTCAAATTTCTTGTCTTTTATGTGTCAATGGCCTATTATTAGAAATGAGAAAGAAGCACCCACATCTACCTAACACAGGCAATCCACATCTCCCTTGTACTTTCACAGCCATGAAGTCCAGGGTAAATGCAAAAGGGCAGGATTTACATGGGTATGAGAATAGCAGGATTTTACAATACCAAGAAAATCAAATGAATGCAACTTTTTTTCTCAGCAGCTAATAGAACCATACAAACTGTAGGAGTCAATATTAATAAGAGCATCTATAGAAGCATCTGTGAGGTGAATAACTCCTCCACATTAAGATATGCAGAAGGATATTAATATGTCTTGTTGGCAATGTTGTTGATACAGAGGGTGCCAAAAGTAACTAGAAGACAGAATCTTCTTTTGAAAGAAGATTCTAGTGAATCTTCTTTCAGATTCTGGTGAAGAAGTTTCACATTTGATTCTGGTGACCTGGATGAGTGTCATGACATATCTCACAATCCTTAGATAAAACAGGAAGAGAAAAGAAATCAAAATAAAGAGAATGGACTTCAAGAAAGGAGTCCTGATAATACTCAGAGAACTGGTTGGCAAGATTAAAGAAGAAAATAAATGTAAGGGGAAGAGGATTGGAAGAAAAGATTGTTGTTCCTTGAGATTACAGCGAGGACATAAACACGAGCTCTCCCTGTGAAGGCAGAGATTTGAAATGGATGTCAGGGGCAAACCTGGATAATTTATGAGCTTTTCAATGACCTAAAAAAAAAGAGGTCAATATAACTCTGATCTTTAACAAGGGATGGAGGAACTGGGGAATCACAGGGCAATCAGCTTTTCTTCAATTCATAGGAAAATGCTGGGAGAAATAATGAATTCTGGGTAGGTGGAAAATACCAAGTAAACAGATGATACCCAACATGAACCTGTCACATCAGTCATACATAATTTGCTTTCTGTGGCAATGTTGCAGGTATTGCTGGTTGGAAGGAAGCAGCATATCTTTATTTTATCAAGTCTCTCATGATACCTTGCCTGACATTCCCATAAGGAAAAATGAAAAAAAAAAAAAAGGAGGTGAAAACAGCATTACAAACTCCTGTAACTCATTGAAAACCTGCACTCAGAGATAGCGGCTCATTCTCAAAATGCCAGAAAGAATCTGCTGAGGCTCAGCAGTGCCTGAACTGTGTCCAGCACTATATAGGATTTTGAGCAATTATTTGGCTATATAGGATTTTCAGCAATTACTTGGATGAAAGAGTGGAGCATATGCTTTTTAACTATACAGCTGACTCCAACTTGGAGGATGCTGCAAGAATGACAGAGAACAGGATGGAAATGTGGAATAATCTTGAAAGCTTGAAGAAATGGCTTGAAATAAATAGGATGTAACTAAAAAGGTATGAATGATAAATGGTAAGTTTATTACTCAAATAGAAACAGTAAACTCTAGAAGCATTGGAGGAAAATGATTAATTACAGAAAGGGCTGCAGATGGCATTTACAGTCAAYTGCAAATTCACTCCTAGTAAAGAACACAGACACAGAAAAGACAAGAGCTGTATTATAAGAGGTAAAAATGAGAAGCTCATTAAATATGATATAATTATTTTGCTCTGTGCAGTGCTGGTTAGGTTGCACAGAGAATGCGTCCCATCTGGGTCACAGTGATTCAACAAAGTTTTGGCATCCAGGAGAGGGTAGTGAGAAGATCTGGAAGAGTTTGGCTTAGTTTAAGAGGACTCCAAGGAGGGATGACAAGTCCTCAAATATCTCATATTAATTCCTCAAATGTGCATAAGTCATTGAGCATATAATTCCTTACACATGGAAAAGGTAAGTTATAGGAAAGGAATAGACTCTCCTCAGTGTCTATTGGGAGTTGTGTATAGAGTGATGTCTGATATAGAGTGTATAGAGTGATGTCTCCTTACAGCAAGGAGAAAAGGCTACTTGTCAGGAAAATTGCTTCAGCAGTAAAAATTGTGCAGCACTGGGCTGATGAAAGGAGGCTGTGAAATCTCCATCACTGGAGCTTCTTAAAAAATGGATTAGACAAGCATCAGTCAGAAGAATGACATGTATTTAATTAATCTTTCCCTACTTCCCCCTTTGAATCATGCATATTTTTTACGTTACAACCCACCCTGGTTTCCAAATCTTTGATAAACATAGTGACTAATGTGTGCTCCAGGACAGGATCTTCTGCATTTCACCATTTTGTCATGGTGAGAATAAGCCTTTAGTCATACTCATCCACACAATGTTTGACTCATGGCCGTGCTCTTGCTCTCACTTTTTCACTGTTTAGCTGGGGGGACAAGACTGACCTCATCCCTGTGGAAATCCAAGCCAATTATTCTGGTGACTTTTCTTCACTGGTACATTTGAAAAGCTTTGAGGGTTTAGTGATTATACCCCACAGAAACCATGCTGGCTCAGCCCTATCAAATCCCATTTTTCCAGATATCTCATTGCTCTAGTTTCACTGGTAGTTTCAACCTGTTCAAATGTGACAATGGTACAAATGCAACAATTAGTGACCATCATTTTTTCCCCTGTGAGTGTTAAAACTAGTTAAGCTTGCCACGTGGAACTCCCAGACATGCAAAAAAATACTATTTTTCAAGCCATTAAGACCCCTTCATCACTGGAGTGCCTTCCCTGTCTTGGATGTACTACTTAAATCAAGCAATATATAACTTCTGAAGTTTACTCCAACATCTCAATGGTGATAATTCCTCCCCAGCTTCATCTGATCTTTATGAGCAGGATCAAGATCAAGAGTGACAAACATCTAAACTAAAAGAAAATTTAACTTCTGAAAAATACCTTTGTCTTCCTTGAGTCGCTCCTTTCAGTCCCTGGTGCTCTCCTAGTCCTGTGGAACCTTTTATGTGATTACTACTTCTGATAGGCTTTAAGAAAAAAAAAAAAAAAAAAAGAAAAGAAAACTTCTATCTTCACTCTTGTAGTTATATTCCTTTGAAGACCGTGTTGATCCTTCTGATTTCCTCGTAATTTATCACCTACCATAATTTATAATCCTGTTTATGGCTCTCAGTAAGGTCAGATTTCTTAATACTGAAGGACTGGCTCAAATTACCTCTTAAATCTTGCCACTTGGCATTCCTCTGCCTCTGTGTGGTTCACTTTTATTCAACCTTGTACATATCTCCTGACACTATGTAACTGTGTTTTGAGTACATAACTTTCTAGGTATTTTATTTTACTTTGAAATACAAAGTCTTTTAAGCTAATCTGTCCCTCTTTATTCCTAAAGGTCACCAGAAGTGTGTCACTTTTCTGGCGTTTTATTTTACCCTAGTGAATCTAATTATATGGTTGTCTCTCATTATTCAATGTCTCAATTATTGTCACCTTTTCCTTTGAATTAACTCCCGTACTTTAATGAACACTGAATGAGGAATAGCTTTCCCTCCAACATGCAAGCTCTTCGGCTACTTATCCTGAAAACCCACAGCAGAATGCGAGATGTGGTCTCTCTAGGCTCGGTGAAAGCTCTGCAGACTGCAGGTAGACTGATGCTCCTCCCCATCATTGCTTCATTTCATGTTGCTGTTCACTCGCTTTCTGTCATCTGGAGATAAGCAGTTTAGCCAAGGTCTTCCTATCATTCCAGTGAAAAACACTATGGTTCCAACAGTGCTGCTTTTATTTGTGTTCACGAGGGTGCCAGAAGCTTTCCCCCTTTCTTTATGGTTTGCATAGACATGGCATAGAATCACAGAATCCTTAAGATTGGAAGGGGCCTCTAGAGATCCTCTAGTCCAACCCCTCTGCACACACAGGGTCACCTGGAGCACGTGGCACAGGGCTGCATCCAAGCGAGTTTGGAAGATCTCCAGAGAAGGAGACTCCACAGCCTCTCTGGGCAGCCCGTTCCAGGGCTCTGTCACCTTCACTGTCAAGAATTTTTTCCTAAAGTTCCCATGGAACTTTTGGTGCTTCAGTTTGTGCTGTTTCCTCTAGTCCTATCGGTGGCCACCACTGAAAATAGGCTGGCCCCATCCTCCTCACTCTCTCCCTTAAGGTACTTATATACATAGACCATATCCCGCCTCAGCCTTCTCTTCTCGAGGCTGAACAGGCCCAGCTCTCTTGGCCTTTCCTCATAGAACAGATGTTCCAGGCCTCCGATGATACTTGTAGCTAAATGCTACAATACTTGTAGCTAAATGCTCCCCAGGACTGTTCCCCTTTGGAACAGTCCCCAGGGTGTTCCGCACATGAGGAGCTGCTGCTTGCTCCTGATGGTACCATGGGGCATGTGAGTGAACAAGAAGCAGATAATAAATTATACAGTAGAGAACCCATTTTTGGTTGTGCCATGAAGACACCCAGGCAACCAGGAGTACAAAGATGTCTGTGGCAGAGCCTGGCCTTGAACAAGGCAGCAAGGAAGGAACACGGCTCCTTCATGGCTTTTCACCTGGCCAAAAGGTTCTCCAGGGGAACAATTTCTTGCTCTCTGTGGCTCACAGACTGCCTGGGCTGACACATCTCTATTTCACCCCCCAGCAGATGATACATCTTCTCATGAGGCAAACACAGGCAACTACTTATACACTTCTTCTTGAAGAGTTCTCATAGCAGGAGTGAACCTCATTAAAGGCATGTGCACAGCCCAGACAGTTGCAAACATCTGCTCGACGGACCGCAGCGATGAGACGTCCTTTCTGCTCAGCTGCCACGAGCATGGCCTCACGGCCACACGTTGTCCCGCTCGCACGGTCGGTGCCACACGTCCATCTATCCTGGGCCAGAACATACTGCTCAGTGCTAGAGGCAATCAAGAGGATGTGTGGGTGCCTGGACACCTAAACCCTCCCAGTGTCAGGTTACATGTTACACAGCTGCTTAAATTGTCGGGAGGATTTCTCCTGGTAGCTATTTCATGCGATGTGATGGGGTGAAGGGGAGCGTTATTCTTGAAGGGATTGAAAGATCTTGGCCCGGTTTAGCTGTGGTCTTTAGAGATCCCATGACACTTCTCACAAGAGCTGCAGAATTAATCTTGCTGTGCTGCTTGAATTTCAATAGAGAGAATTATGTTTTGCCTCTCTGTCATCTCTCTCTCTGCACTCCACTTTGTAGATTCAGGCATTATTCATGCATTTTTTAGCATTTTAAATGCACGCTGTGTGTGGCACCATGAATGGGGTTAAACTAAAGCAGAGTCAGGTCCTGAGCATTTTATATGTCTGGGAGAAACTCACAGTAATGGGCAGCTGACAGCAGTGCCAACTAACAGAAGGACAGAGTATATATTAAATTATACCATATTGGTCTTTTATTGAAGCAAGAAAGTGGCCAGGCAATGATTCTCCCTGGTTGCCGTCTGGAGGGCGGGAGGCAGACCAGGAATCTGGAACACGCGTTCCCCTTCTTGTGCTTGCTGGTGGGAAAAGCATTCCAGGTGGGAGGCAATTAATCCTGGAAAAGGTTTCCTGGGTGGAAATGCTGAATAGGGGCAGATTCCTGATGGATTTTAGCTCACGTGCACCCTAAAACAGTTAGTGTAGGCAGTGGCTGGTCCTCCCAGTGTGATCCCTTGGCCTTCCCTGTGGGGACCGCCCCAGTTACATGGAACAACATGCCTGACCTTGCTATTAAGAAAACACACAAAGAATGAGAACATGGGGAGCACATTGATTCAGAAACCCACAACCTAGTACAGGTGGCCAGCTACACTTGAGGCACAAGCATGGTCAGCACTGTAAAGGACCTGTGCAAAGGAACTGTGCAAAGGAACAAGCAAACAGCCTGAAATTAAAACTCCATGTTCTCTCCCGTGCAGGAAAGATAGTTGTAGCCTCAGGAAAGTGAAATGACAGAAATGTTATTATTTCGTGTCTAATAGGCAATAAATGAATTTTATTATTTGCCTTAAATAATAGCCCCTATGCAAGCTTTCGGAGCTGATGCAATGTGAAGTAGCCAATATATTAGATGAGGTCTTGTCACCGGGGAAATCTATGGCTTCCTGAGCTTCAACCTGCCAAATCACACCCAATCACTATTGTTTGGTAACTGCATCAGTGTTATAGCTGTAACAGATGACATGGAGAAGATATGTTGACGGGCTGTAGTCAAATATCATTAAGTATTTGTAGTCACACAATAGGGTCATTTGGATTTCACTTAACAGAAGCTGGGAATGAGCTTTGAGGTTGCATATATCCTTATTTCTCTTTGATTTAACATAGGCCATGACATACTTCGTTAGCTTTGTCTCTTCCCAACTGTGTCTAGGAGGCCACTTGGGAAAGCCAGAAGCTTGTGAGTGATGAAACCTACAGTTGGGCATGGTTTTCAGGCCAAGGGCTGTTAACTGTTCATAATCCAAGCACACAGGGCAATTATTTGCATGCCTACCAGGCACATGGGGGAACATGGAGAGCAACGCTCCGGCTGGCACAGGACCYGAGCAGGGAGCTGTGCCCGTGGCACAAGCCCTGAACCCCTTGCAGGAACTGGGCTGGCTCTCCAGAGGTGCCTGCACATGGGACTGCTCACAGACTAATGCAAAGGCAAACGTGTGACACGCAGGGAGAGCTGAGCGCTGGGCAGGCACCCAGCAGAGTGGAGCGGTGACTCCATCGGAGCGGCTCTCTCCAACACTGGCAACCGTGTTCCAGGGGTGCTTCCACTCGGAACGACAGAGAAAAATACCAGATCCCAAGGAGCAGAAAGGAAATGAGAGATCAGTCCAGTGTTTAGGAAACTTCCTTAGGGTGCTGGAAAGGTTTCACGACTCTAAATCCGACACGTTCTTTGAGTCTTGCAAAGCCCATAAGCCTTTCCCTGTGCACGCGGGCCAGCGCGCGCTGCTGCTGAAAGCCAGCAGGCAAGAGAGGGGGCAGCTCCAGCTTCCCCAGCAGCCAACTCTCCTCAATTGTCTTTAAAAAAGATGAAATTTTGGATACTCATGAGCAGATTTTTCTCCAGTTTTATTCTAAACAATTAAAACGTGCAAGATTCCTCCAGTGTTTGTGGTAGAAATTGAGAGAAGCAGCTTTCAAAACGCACTCAGCCTTTGCAATTTATGTGCCATTCATTTGATTTTCCTAAGTGCATTTTCAAGTAAATGCTAAAATGCTATTAATATTCATTTTCTCCCAAGCACAGCAGGTACATGCAGCTGAGGGTTTGCAACCTTTCTATCATACAAAAACCAGAGATAGTTAAAACTGCATTACAGTGCATTTTGGCTATCTCTCTCAGTTAATTTTCACTTCTTCCAAGAATTCCATTTTCTGAAACATCTACCCACAGCTGCTTTAAGCAAAATGCGATTCGTGCACTTCACTGAATTTGAAAAATGCGTTCACCAAATGAATATAAATGAAACGTAGCTGTGAGGAGGAAATGTGCACTCACATGTCTTCGCTGTCTTTCATACACACACAGAGTTAGGAAACTTTCTGAAGAGCCAATTTTATGTTGAAGACTTTCATTTGCATTTCCTGGAGGCTGAAGCATGTAAAAACGTGAATGCTGGTAGCAAGTGAATAATCATACAGGGAAAATTACATTCATAATTATGGCAACCCTCCCCAGACTATCAGAATAAAAAGAAAATACAAATAGCTGCAAATGGTATGCGTTGCATTTCATACCCTATGCTTTGCAATTGAAGCAAATAGCCAAAGCTTTGTAGTTTTGATAAATACTGAAAGCTGTGGAGGATCTGCTGCCAGTTCTCCCTGTGCTAATCCAGCAAAACTCTGTTACGTGCAGTGGCTTCATGTTTGCTTCAGAGTGTGGAGCGTTAATTTTGCCATCAGGAAAGCGTGCTGTCCTGCTAGAGCTTGATTCATGTCAGCTCAGCCTCTTCCACACAAGGCTACGCACCAGCACTAGGATGGGAAAATAAGGAGCTCCACACCACGGAGAACTGGGAACGGCCTGTGCTATCTGATAATTTTGCATCCAAAAGTCTGGGAACCACCGGTGGCAAAAAAAAAAAAAGAAAAAAGAAAAAAAGAAAAAAAAAAAGAAAAAAACCACCACATTTCTTTATGTGACTGAAATGAATAATCTTGGTGCAACTCAACCCAAAACTCGATCTCATTGGCGAACAGCAATTCAGCCTTGGGGGCAAGGCTAGGAAGAGGTTGATGAGGGGTGACTAATAGGTTAAAAGGTCTTCGGGGAGGCAGGTGGCACAAAAAAGGCCACCTTCCCCCAGGCCTGGCCAGCCTTGCAAGTCCTGCAGCTAATATGGCCAAAGGGCTTAACGACGAAAAGCGATTAAGGCTCCTCAGGCCCCTGCCAGGCCAGGCTGACCCAATAACCTGAAGGGGGGAATTAAGTTACAGAGGGTTTTTTTACTACTTTGGCTACTGTGCGCTGGGGCTCCTGGGTTATTTTGGCTCAGCCTGTTTTAAAGGCAGAGCGGGAGCTTTCACGGCGCCAGCCCGGCCGCAGGGTGCCCGGCACCCTTCTGTCGCGCTCTGTCAGCCGCCCCGGCGCTCTTCTTTGCCTGCTCTTACAGGGAGACGGCCCTGTTCTTCCCGCAGCTGGAGAGCCAGTTCCAAAAAATCACTTAACTCCTCGCTGTCCTTCTGTCCCTACACTCCAGCTTTCGCATCCACCCATGCAGGCGGGAGCAGCATCCAAATTTAGGGCTGCACTTCCAAAGCACAGATTTCCAGTAACCAACCTGAAGTCAGTAATAGCAGGAARGCCCTCAGAGGCTCCATGTTGTTGTACTGATATCAAAGTGCTTAAAATAGACTATTTCACTGCGGTGCGCTCAAAGCTAAGGTACAGCCACACAGCTCTGCTGCTGCCAAAGCTTTTGCTGATGTGGGTACGTGCGAGGAGAGGGAAATCACAACCAAAGAGGCTTTTATTTCCTAAGGAATTCAGGTGTACAACCTCTTTAGAAACAAAAAGGTGTATTACGGCATATTGGCATATTAAAGGCATTCAGTTGCCCACCAGTTAGAGATCTGAAAGCACGTTAGACACTGGCGTATCTCCACAGGTCTGCTCCTAGGGCTACTTTGCATCTGTTCTTGCTGTCACTGAGGTCTACAGCACCTCCAAGGTTTCACCCTCTCCTCCCCAAGATCCACAGGCTCTTTCGGCATGGGCTACCTCGTGCCTGACGCCCCTGGAGCGAAGGCAGTGCTGCTTTTGCTGCCAATGCTACCTGCTGCATCAGGTTTCCAAAACCCAAACACACTCAGCTTAAGCACAAGTTAAAAAAGTGAAGTCTTGGGCAACAGATGCAATCTGTGAAATCCAGCTGGGAGGCAGTTGAACACTTCTGGTGGCCTTGCACAGGATGGGGCCAGACTGCACTGGCGACGGCTGCAGATGCGCACGTGGATAMGTGCACAGTGTCAAGTGCCCGGAGCTGCTCTGGAGCCCATGTCCATCCTGCCAGGCACGGAGCAACCGGGCAGGAAACAGGAGCATTGAGCCCCAGGCTGAAAAAACTCAGTGCTGGAAAACTGTTCCGTGCTTTTTTTTTCTGGAAAAATTGGTCTCAGGGCCATTTTGCATCTGGGGCGGGTGGCCACTTTGGGCAGAGCCTTCTGCACCCACCTAGCTCTGGCTCTGAATGAGAGGAGCCTATGTGGGGAAAAYAGCAATTTTTTACCAGCTTCCTAAAAGGAAAAGAATTCCTGGCAATTTTGCATARCTGATGGTGTTATCTGAGAGGATAATTGTTGGGTGTGATAGAAAACATTCCTGTTCTCCATGCAGGTGGCAGATTTGGGGGCATGAATGGGGGATTCTTGCTGGAGCAGTTTCTCTRTGTGTTCCAGGTCCTCTCCGAGGCACCGTGCACTGCATGATCCAGAGACTGTGTRCCTAGCAAAAACGCTGCCCGTTTGGAGAATTTCTCAAGAAAAATACGGAAAGTCTATGTGGCAGTGGGTTTGGTCCACACTTTTTTTGAAAGCTTATGCAATATGATTTCCTCCTCCCCCTTCCTCTGCTATACATTTTTTAATCAATAAAGATGATTTATTTTGTTGTGGCGAGGGGCAGGGGCTTGGCTCTCATCCAGGCACAGACAGACCTTCACTCCTCCAGGATTTTGCATTTTCCATCACTTCCCTCCTGGTCGTTGCATCCCAGTGATTTCCACTGAATCCCTGCAGATTTCTGCCAGCCGCCTGTGGCCTTCAGCAGGTGTGGGCAGCGGACTCACGTGCTTATTATTTTTTCCACAAATTGTCTTTTTTCCCCCCAGAAGCCCTATCGCAGCTGGAGGGGAGCGTGGACACACAGGTTCCCATCTGCTGGAGGCTCTCGTGTTCCCTCTGCGTGCGCAGGGCTGTGAGCATGGAAGATGCAGCCGCTTCCCCATGGGAGGCAGAGCCACGGGAGCCGCGCGTCTGCAAAGCCTCCTACTCCCKCTCTGTTTGTTAAGCCTTGTTTGCTAAGGGAGCAGCTATTGCCTTTTCCTCGTGTGCAGTCTTGTGTCTGTCTTGGCTTTATTTCTCTTTATCAATAACAAAGCAAATAAAGCTTTCGTTGTGCTGTACTTACCAGGCTGGGTGCCTCTCTCCAGGAGCACAGGTATGGATTTTGTAACTCAGGGATAACTAAGTGGCTACTCAAAGAGTGTGAGCAATAAATGTGAGAACCCATCAATCTGTCCTGGAGCATGAGAATGAGGGGAGGGAACGGGGGTGCTGGYTCTCAGTGATTTGTAGTGGGAAGATGCCACCTTCACAGGCTACTAAATACAAAAATTTCAAGGGATGGAAATGCAAAACAAAAGGACAGGCATTTTGCAGAGTGTGGTTGTGATTTTGTGTGCTCATCTGTGCTACAATCTGTGCCTGTGCACACTGCTGTTCATAATAACATTTTCACAGCAAATCTCCCCGCACGGTGATGCATTCCTGCAGAAAGCCCATGGCAATGGGCTCGGGAGGCTCGGAGCTGCCTCCARCAGGGAGCTTGGCCCAGCATCTCCTGAGGATGCACACAGCAAGTTGACCAAGGTAGGCAGAGCAGAGGGGTCAGCAGGAGAGCCAGCCCCATGAGCAAAGGGCCTGAAACGCTGTCCTCTGTGCACCAGAGGTGTCAGCACTGGTGCCACGTAGCTATGACAGAGAGCATGGGSATGGGATAGGGAAGACAGAGGGGGCCAGGATGTGGCTTTTGGGTGACGATGGATGAGGAGAGCTCCTCTCCAGGGGTGTCCAYGGTGTGGTGAGGAGAAGACAAGCAGGAGGCCCAYGGTGCAAGGCTGCACGGTGCATGGYGCTCGCTGTCCATACTAGCTGCACAAGGGCATCGTGGTGCCTACACTGGCCCTGACGCACCCTCATGTGGCACCTCTGCAGCTCCCGCCGTAGTGGCAGCTCCTCCAACGCACRCCAGGGTCTATAGAGAGCAGTGGCAACTGGAGACCTTTGTCCAAGGTTTTATCCCTGAAGCCTCCTGCAGGATCCTGCAAATGCGAACCTCGTTCAAATGAGTGTCAAGCGTGAAGCACTTCTTTTTTTCATTGACAGTGTTTGAATATCTCTGGTTTTAAGCCAAGYTTGTTTTAGAAACACCTTTTTATTATTAGCACATCTCTGTAGTTCTTTCTGGAATACTTCAAACAGAAAATGCTTATATAAATACATCAGAAGACAAGTGAGTCTCAAAATTACTCTTAAAGCTCACCACAAAAAATGCAGAGAGGAAGAGATTCAGGAAGACATAAATGCACGGTCATTATAGGAGCAGTCATGAGGTTACCACTTGTTTTACAGTTCTTGACTTTCACAAGAACCCAGTGTCCTCTGTGCAGCATCCCCAACTCAAACATTATTTGATTAGGAAGTTAGAATTAGAATTAAGTGGTTACTACTCAGAAAGTGGGATACCAGGGTAACTGCAGGATTTTAGTTGCAGCACTTTATTAAGAGGAACAGTGAGGTACCTGCATTGCACTGCGAACAGGAGCTGTTAGTGCTTAAGCTCCCTCACCAGGGCCAGGGGTCTGCAGAAACATCTGAGGGAGGTCTCGTGGGCTTTGTCCTCTGTCCCTTGGGTCGCTTCATGGAGAGCCTGTGAGATCCTGCCTGCARTGCGCTCGGGAGCTGCCCCTGCCACCGAGGCAGACACGTTTTGGAGAAGCCCTGGCCATGGCTGGTGCTCTTCTTGCTGGTTCATCACACTATGCAGCATGGGCAAGTCTGGTCTTGAGGGGCAAGTCCAGTCTTGAGGCCAAACCCATGGCTGCTCATACCAGTAAGTGTAGATACGACTATGAGGACCCAGAAAGGATCGTCAAGCGCAGGGGCAAGTGTCCTCTTTAACTCTTTCATGCACTGTGGGCCCAGCAGGCTCCATGAACACCGCAATCTGTATGAAAGGAAAAGCAAAAGGTTGTATCCATGGTCTATAGGATAGGGACTGCAGATGATTTGCTACCAACCACAGCTAGGCAGAGAAGTTTGGAAAATATTAAACCATTCTAACAGGAGGCAAAAAGATGAATAGACTTCTCATTTGGCAGCAGGGTGCATGTGCAACTGCTGCCTGGTAGGCAGGAGATGCAAAGTGGAAGATGAGTGGTGGGGACGATCAAGCCAAACACATCTGTTGCAGCTGCAGCACAGCAGAGCACATGTGGCTTCCAGGGAACCTGTGTGCTGCGCGCCTTCCTTCCCCCTCCTTCATCCAAAATACCTCCAGATCCTGCCTTCAGGCTGCCATGACTACCTCCTGTTGCAAGTGTCTCCTAGATCCCTCTCTCTCTTACATCTTTACCCCACTCTGTACCAATTCCTTTCCATGTCCCTTAGYTGGACAGAAGCCAGTGCATGCTGTGCTCTGCGGAGCTATGCAAGCTAGATGAAATAATTGTGGCAAATATATGGAAGCTTCCCTTCTAGAAAGGCCATGAATTTGGGTGTCATTACTCTCCACCAGTCTCGATGATCACAAGACCTGCAGGATAACATCTCTCTGAGATTTCAACATCTCTGTCAGGTAATGTGGAACCTGGTCAACTTGACCAAATCTGTGAAGACAAGACTGATAATTTCCTTGAGAAATCAGTCTATTAAAGAAGCTCACTAGTAAACATGAAATGCAGTGAAGTGAAATAAGGACCTTGTTTTCATTTACAAAGAATTTGCAATCTGGCATTTGTGGTTTTCTGCAGGGAAGACTGATAAAGGTTAGAATTCCAATCAGGGGTGTAGGCAGAATAAACGAACTAGTCTCCTCCTTTTAACTGATGGGAAAAAATCAAACTGGCTAATCCACCCGGCTTCTATGAGGAAACAATTTTCACAGCTGTGCTCAGATAATAGTGACCCAGTCCATATTTCTGTAGTAAATGTCAGTTCAAGGATGTCAAACTGCCTTAGGGTTTCTTGGACACTCCTACTCCTATTAAAATGCACCATCTTTTGAGACACATGCAATAGCTGTTTTGCACAACAGCTGTCAGGAAAAGTGGAAGACACCCATCGTACAGTCCTCCTAAATGGTGATGGTCAATAGGCCAAGGGTAACATGCTGTAGAGTCACTAAGTSAAGATAAAGAGCTGGGACATGGGCCTTACGCTCTGTGGGTTGCCTCTTTTGACCCGGCTAACTCATCCTTTGCGCCAAGTACAGAACAATCCCACAGAGCCCATGAGGATTTGGCAACATCGTGTCACCAGATGGCAGGATCTAGGGTTGAAAGCCAAGATCGGTTCGTGGACCAAAAGCTGGTCTTCCAGGATGGCTGTTTCATCACCCGTGGGACTTGAGCTGCTGATGTCAGTGCAGTTCTTAGTGAACAAGTGATCAGATTACCAAAGCTGTCACCAAGGTCAGAGCAATTAGCTTCCTTGCTGGCTGCTTCAGAAATGGGCCCAAGGGGTGAGCCTTGAGCCCTCTCCCACTTAAAAATCTCTTTGGCTTAAATTCAGTTGTGGCCAGTGTTAGGACAAGGGGCAGTAGGTATAAGTTGAAACACAGGCAGTTCCATCTCCATATGAGGAAGAACTTCTTTACTGTGAGGGTGACAGAGCACTGGAACAGGCTGTCCAGGGAGGTTGTGGAGTCTCCTATTCTGGAGATCTTCAAAACCTGCCTGGATGCCGCCCTGTGCCCCGTGCTCTGGGTGTCCCTGCTGGAACAGGGGGATTGGACTAGATGATCTCTAGAGGTCCCTTCCAACCTCAACCAGTCTGTGATTCTGTGAAATTAAACCAGGTTGAAATCTGGAGAGTCCTGGAGGATGGATCTTCCTGTACCCTTACGGACCAGCTGCTGAGAGGTGTTTGAATTGCAATAGCAAAGAGGGACAGAAAAGCTGCAAGTGCTGATTTTCCTTAGCTGTGTTAACTCCATCCAGGCTCAGCTTCACTCTGGCTGCACCTGAGCGGTCGCATCCCATGCTCTTGCACTGCCTCTGCCCCGTGCTCCTCATTGCATGTGGAGCTGTGGGTCTGTCCTGCTGGCTGCACCTYAGCGGCGCCAGACGCAGCCTCCCGGCTCGCGCCTGACCCAGAGGAGGGTGGAAGGAGACAGAGCCAGGCGGCTCTGAGATCGAGCTGCCCAGCAAAGGTCATGGCCAGCTCACAAACCATCAGCCTTCAGCCTCGCACACTGCCTCGTGACAGCTCCAGTATGCCCCCAATATCCAGTACGGCACCTTCCACAGCTGATTTTGGTGACGCTAAAAGGCTGCATTTTTTTTTCACCAAAAAGTGAGCATGGGGCTGTTGGTGTATGCATGGGTTAAGCTGCTGCTCGTCAGGTTTGCTCAGGGAACTGTGCTGTTATTCTGGAAGAAGGTTTGCAATAACAGCCTAATTTCATACGCGTGACTGTGGCACAGGAATGGCAGCCTCCGTGCATTCACTTTACAACCTCTTTACTAACCTAAAGGTTTTGTTTCTCCTTGTCACTGAGGCCAGCACGTTGATGATAGTTTTGCTATTACTGTGGTGGATCCACACACCATTCATGCTTCCTGAGACGCGTTATTACGTGGCACTTAGGTTTTCACTTGCATACTTTCTTTTAGCCCAACAGTTACAGCTGGTTTCCAGACTGCTCTAAGCTGCCGGTTATGCCCTTCCAAAGTTTATCCCAGTCCACAGTGCCATATGCAAGCTTCTGCATTATCCAAATAACATCTGTGGTCACTGCTCCAAGGGCAGCCTGAGCTCTTGGTGTTGAAAGTGCTCTCAAGTGATCGGTTTCATTCCCTGTCCAGCTTAAACTGCTTACATGTAGCAACTAAAAATCTCACCTGGGCTGCCTGTCTGGCACATTTGGCCTTCAAACTGCAGATGACTGCACCATTAAAACCGCTGCTAGTGCAGCCTGCTACGATAGACTATTCTGACAGCCCCAATGAAGCCTCCTTATTTATAAAACCCAGAAGAACAAGGGCTAAATGCAGCCTGTGCTAGCAGGCACTGTGGCAGGTGAAGTAGAATCACCGAGACGGGGACGCTATACGTGATATATGAGCCTGACCATGTTCCTCCCTCCACTCCCAGTCCCCACAACCTCACACTGAGAGCGCCAGCATCCAATGCAGACTTGGCGCGGAGCGCTGGGGCTCTTTGGAGCTGCGAATGATGCGGTCTGCTGCTACGGAGCGAATCACGCTCGCAAGCGGCGCGGTGCGCGCCTGCTTGCTGCATTAGTCAGAGCCGTGCGCGCGGGCTGCGCCGAGCGCTGCCAGAAACTCCGACCACACCCAGGCAGAAACATGAAAATATTCCTCCCAGGAAAACAGAAAGCTTATTTTAGTTAATTTTTGAAAGGAGGTGGTGGCCAGCTAGGCACACTGTACACAGAAAAAGGAAAAAAAAAAGTGGTATAGCCTTCCTTCCTCACAAAGGAGTCATAAATCATTCAAAGACATTTTTAATTCCTGGACCATGACAAAAATGCAGACAATTTCTGGATGTGTGGGAGCGTGTGCAAGTGCATGTGTGAATTTATGGGCAAATGTCTCCTTGTGCATAGGTCCTATACAAGTGCATTGCATGTCACTGATGCCCCTTTGAAGGCTGAAGAGTATGAGGCATATATATATAAAATACAGATTTTATATATATATATGGATATATTTGTATATATAAAATAAGTATATAACCATCTTGGGTCAAACTCGGTTTCTGAGTGTGGCTGATATCAGATGCTTTGAAAGGAATACAAGAAAACAAGCAAATAGGGAGTGACCCTACTCTTCTGACAGTCCATCAGGGTCTACAGGGGCTAAGTTGGAGGCTATATCTGGAGCACAATAGCTGCAGAGATGCACATTGCTCAGGGAGTCTAGTTGCTCCCTAAGGAGCTGAGCCTCACCTTGCAAAAAATGACTCAGAAAGCACTGGATACAGCACTCAGCTGTTGCAGAAAGAGCTACCACCCTCCTCACAGTTCTCTAGAGAGCCCTCACTTTGGGGCATATTCAGGCCTTAGTGCCTTTGCTGAGACAGCCAATGAAAAGGGTAATTAAAACAAATCGTGGCAATGGACTCCCTAATTCTGTTCAGACAGGTCATTACGCAGCTATTAGACCACAACCATATACAGCCATTACTGATCTGGGCTGGTTCAAATTAATGACCCAAAATTAAAGACGTTATATCCTATCAACAACCTGCCAAGCCATGCCAGATCCCATTATTCTGGTTTATTTCTAACTGGTCATGAAGGACCCAATGTAAATCCAGATCTGGAGTCTATCTAGAATAAGTYCAAAATGCAATTATGTTCTCCCTCACATAACAGAGCAGAGCCTGGACAGTTTTATTTGGCACACTGCAGTGGGGCAATATTTATTTCTGTGGACCTTTGCTCACCCAGATACATGTTGGAGGATGGTATAGGAAAGGCAGTGGTGAGACCTGAAGATGGGCACRGACTTCCTAGAAGCCTCCTGCTGCAGGGGTGCCACGTGTGACATGTAAATATGAAAAATGAGCTTCAAGGAATGAAGCACAGGCAACAAAGCAAACAACTTCAGGTTACCATCAGGTGATGATTTCAGCAATAAAATGATAAGAGAATACCAAGAATAAAAAGCCATCAACAACTTATGATCGCCAGGGCCTGTGTTGTTCTTGGAAGCGATGCTGCAGGTAGCCTTTAGGACAGCCCAGGTGCGTCGAGCACACTGGGCTGACATCTTAGTCACTCCTAGCACCGTAGGCTCTGCTCTTGGCTTATGTGCGCAGGCTGAAAATTTAGGACTAACATGCTAGTTGAGTCTACTTGCAAAGAATGACACCATCCCACTCCGTTGTTTCTCTCTGCGGTGCGAGACTTTTGTAAAAGGGGGCACGGAGAGAGCGTTGTCCTCCATCCGAGTGCGCCCGGTCGCCGTTCCCGAGGCAGCGGCCGCAAAGGCATCCTGAGCCCCGGCAGTCAACTATGGCCCTCGATCCAGTCCAGGCTTTCTGCAGATCCCTACTGGAAGGAAGCCATTTTTCTTGAGTGTATTTCCAAGAAACAGTTGACAGGCTTGGCACAGCTATTCCTGGAAATGTTCAATAGGTCATCTTCTGGAAGAGAGTGCTGACTGATGGAATTGAACAGATCTTGTTCGGCGCTCCGCGCGTCACCCGCCTGCCGCAGTGCCTTTGCCCCGCGGCCGCGTGTGCCCAGGATGCCCTCGGGGAGCAGGAGCCCTCGGCAGCGCCTCCAGAACAGCGAGCCGGCCCGCTCCGCATCCCCATTCCCGCTGCCAGCGCRGGCCGCTCCTCCTGCCATGCGGGCACGGTGGCGGCTCGGTGAAGAGGACCCGGGCTGTAAATCTCAGCACTGCCCCCTCGCACGTGTGCGCACACGTGCACTCTCTTTACGACCCAGCAGGTGCCTGCGGCCACCACAGCCTGCAGCCACCCAAGGAGCCCTATCTGCACCCCCAAAGGAGCAAAACGGGGTTTTTCCTCATGCCCCTCCACGGCGCGCCAGGGGCTGAGCAGCAGGTGGGATGGCCCAGGAGCTTGGCTGGGCCGCGGTGCCGAGGACCTCCCGTGCCCCCCGTGCTTGGTCTCAGCCCCACGAGAACTTTCTCTTTCTGTTCGGCAGCTTGTGAGGGCAGCTGCTCAGGGAAACGGTTTTTTAAACAATGTTCTGCAGGTTCTGTRTTGCCTCTCTTCGACTTCATCCACAAATAATACACTTGCTCTCTGCCAGGAATTTAATTTCATCCATATCTGTAAAAAGCATCAAGACAAAACACAGCCCAGGCGGTTGCCAGAGCTGGCACCAGACTTGCTGGGTCCCCAGGCAGAGGCTTGGAGAAGCCTTCCCTTTCCCTCTCCGGCGGAGCAGACAAATTCCCCAGGGCTTGATTTAGACCCAGTCCAAAAATTCAAAGCACTGTTTTTTTGGAGCTCTGTGGTCCTACTTCTGTATATCTTCAAATCCAGTACAGTGTGTTGTGTATTCGTCCTGTAACACTGGAAAAGCTGTTTTTTTTTTTTTTTTTTCCTTTTCCCCAATCTTTGTCTTTTAGACCATAATAAACACCTCAAAATACCCTTTTGTTACTATCTTAATGTCCAGTTCAGATGGCTCAGCAGGTGTCTCACCCACTCCTGGCAGCGAGAAACACCCTGCCACATACAGGAGAGAAGAATTGCTCTTGGAGATAAAAAAAAATCTCTAAAATAAAAAGGGAGCCATTCGTAAGGATGCTTTTGGGACACATACCCTCTGGTGCATTGAGTCAAAGAAAAAAGCTGTGTAAAAATCTTTTTTTCCAGCGTTCATTCTCTCATTCAGAGAAAGCTTCTCAGAGTTTGGGGGTTAATGTGGGAGGCAAGCAGGTAGGAAGAAGGGCAGAGGATTAGTTATTTTGAGTAGCCACAGGAGAACACATCCTCCCCTGGCAGAGCAAGAAATCCCAGCTTACAGTTTTGGATGGGACTCACATGTAATCTCTGTCTTATTAATTGCACCGTATTTATCAGTAGCATGTGCCTTCCCTCCCTAAACCCAAATTCCAGATAACTCGGGGTCTCTCTCTATTCAGCCAGCAGCCAGGGTTGCTTTGTCATCCTGCTTCAGCACTGGATGGTTTTTAGAAGCTATTTAGCAATGTCTCTTCCATTTTCCTTTCCTGTGCATCTCCCTGCTATCTGCCTGGCTTGTGGCTGATAAACCTCAGTGACTCACAGATAAAACCCATTAAAAAAAGACCCTAAGCTGTGACGCGCCAGATGTGCAGGGAAATTTTCAAAACATGCTATGACTTTTTAGGAATACACGCAATTAATATTAAACAGATGCCTCAAGTTTCCTGCACAGCTGTTTCTCTATTATGTGTCACAACTTCTAATGGCACAGAGGTGAGAGACACAGACATGAGGAAACGCAAGACTATTCCAAACTCCAGCTTTTAAAAATATTGCAACAAAGAGGAAAAAAAAACAAAACAAAACAAAAAAAACCCAAACAAAAAAAAACAAGCAAAGAAACAAAACTTGCAAAGTTTTCTCAGGGAGCAAAATGCAATATTTTTGATGTTGTGCTTCACAGAGCAGACACTGCAGTATGTCTGCAAAGGTGAGATATAAGGTAKCTAACCCTTGGCAGTTTGTCAGCTTTGCTAGACACCGTCATCTTTACTGGCTTCCTCCAAACTATTTGTTTTCCCAGCAGAGGTCCACTCCGTGTTTATACACAGCGAGGACTTGAACCAAGCGCTGTTTCATTCCAGGATCTCTCTTGCTGTGTGTGAACTGTTTATGCAAACTAAGTAGGTCTTCTTTCCAGGGAAGCTTGTATATCAAGTCCCAATTTCCTTTTATTGGATACACGAGCCACTTACTACCCCTGAAGGGCCTCCCTGAAACTCACGTTGTGGAGGCCTCCACAGGCCCTGCAGCTGGCGGGGACCACGGGGAGCACTGGTACTGCCAGCCCAAACTGCAGCATTTCAGCTTCTTTCAGATCATAATGCCTCAGGACTTTGGATGGGATTCATTTAGTCTGACATGAGGAATGGGATTCATCCAGATAAATGCGCACACCTACAGATAAGATGCACCAGTTGCAGTCCTTGGGGTGTGATTTACCTTGTCCTAGCAACACATTGCAATAAGTGAATGAATTGCACCCTAAAGGTGCCTGTTTCTCTCCCTTGACTATAAAAGGRTGCGACCGTGATCGGCTCTGACGTAGGTGTCTGCACAGTAGATGCCAGGAGTTAGATGAATCCTTGCCTGGCTTTCTGAAATTAAGTCAATGACAGCTCATCTCTGTTCCCTCCATAGTCAGTGGAAAAAATTAGGAGATGTCACTAGGAGATGTCATTCACCTCTGTTTTAAGCCTGGTATGAGTTGCCCCCTCTGTGCCCATCCTCATTTTGCTGCTCATAGGAGAAATGTGGACCAAGTGCCTAATTTTAAGATGCTAAAAGTTGGATGGGATGAAGCCAGGTCTTAATTCCAGAGGGTTACTTTGCTGCTGGAGCACACCCTCACTACGACCTCTCTAAGGCCCAGTTTATCTTTTGGCTGGCACGGCCCAAATTCTTCCACATTTCCTGGGATATCTCGATGCACACCAGAGTTAAGCGGTCAAGGTCTCCAGATGCGGAGCAGCTCCATCCTGTGAGGGAACCCTTGCCTGTGGGGTGCGGGTTCCTCCTCCCACCCGCTCGGTCACAGGTCATGTGGTGCTGCTGGCATCTCCATGTCCCCTTCCGAAGGTCCCTCTGGCAGCCGCTGCTCCCGCTGCCAGCCCTTTGCAGGCTCGCAGCAGCAGCAGCAGCAGCAGTGATGCTTGCCCTCTTGCTGCTCGCTGCGCCTTTCGCATGGAGTCACAGGCAGCTTATCAGCTACCAGGAGCATGCTCTATGGCCCGMAAAGCAATTTCCTTTTCTCCTCTTATTGCAGGAGCCCAACAAGGGTTTGATTTATGCCATCAGTTTCAGATKTAAAAATCTTCAGCTTCACCTAGGTACATTTCCTGGAGATCGGCAATGCTTAGTATAGTAAGTGTTTAGTAATGCTTAACAGATGAGCAATTCTGTTGTGCCATATGATCGTCTCTCTTAAGCTAGCCCGGGGTTTATGCTTCGACATTTGCTATAGCCAATGTCAAATGGTGCTGTTTATCTTCTTCTTTCTCTTACCAGGCCCCAGGAGAGCGGGGGCACTTAACATGGTGCCCCTTGGTTGCTGCTTCTGGGGAGCTGCATGTCTGGATTGCTTTTGTGCAACACTCTCACTTAGAAACATAAGCATTTGCCAACATGCTTGCATAGAGGAGAAATGTTGGCTTTTCAATGAGGAAAACACTGTTTGCCATGGAAAGCAGTGTGCTGGCATGTGGGACATGCCCGCAGCAACTTGTTCCTATACCATTAAGCTCAGTAAAGCTCATGTGCCCCCAGAGTCCAGCTGTCCCCACAGCCAGGGGTGCTCGAATCCGCCTGGAAAGGAGCAGGCTCCCGTTCCTCTTCTCCATGCCTTGAGTACTTGTGACACTGAAGGCAGCAACCACATTTCTATGATAAAACATTTGAGAGACATTTGGGAAGGGCTCCGTTGACTTCTGCATGTTGCTTCCCAAGGGCCCGTCTGTTTTGACTCCCCGCTTCTGCACACACGGTGGCATCTTAACTCGTGGCCCCATAACAGGTCCAGGCAAGGAGGCTTCCTCCTCGGTGCCATGGCTAAAKGCATCTCCAAAGAGGGCCCGAGAGCCATCTGAGGGCCCCGTCCCGAGCAGCGGGGTCCCCGCGCGCCGGGCGGCAGCGGCGGCAGGAGCGCTCGCCATGGGCCGCGCTTGGCCGGGCGCTGCTGGCCTTGCCGCAGGATGACGGCCACGCTGCAGGCACCCGTGGCTTGTCACCCCGCCAGGGCGCACGCCTCGCGGGATTAGCCTTTTGGAAAGMGCAGCTGCTGCCCTGCGAGCTATGTCCCTTCTAGGAAAGAGCGCTAAACCTGCACCCGCGGGCCGGACCAACAGGACGGTTCAATCGCAGGGTGAATTCTCATGTGTCGGACGTGATTGCCTGGGAAAGGACAAAAAACAACAACAAAAATACTCCTCCCTGCCCTGGCTTCTACTGGCGTCAGAGGGCACAGGGCACGTGGCTGCCGGGCTGGAGAAGGCAGCGGGCAGGCGATGCCAGAGGTTGTTGTCCAGTCGCTGCGCTGACTTTGTCTCCCCACTCCTCATCCCCTGGCTGCCCACGCACATGGGTCCCTCTGCCTGTTCCCCTTCCCCCCTGCCTTTGAAGGGTGCCTGCTGCTGGGACCGCTCCGCGAGAGCCCTGGCACATACAGCCTGGAAGGACAGGGAGTTGGATCAGCAGTGCCACAAAGCCTGGGCTGTGTCCACACCAGGGAAAAAAGAAAAAAAAATCCTCAAATTCACAATGAAATGGTCAGCCAGGCTCAGGTTTCATTTCTGGTTTGCTTTTTTCCAGCTCTTGTGTTTTTTTCCAGTGTGACTTTTACGTGAGATAGGAGGCAGCTCTGGTTAATGCTGCTCAGATGCTGCAAGGCCCAAATGCTTGGCACTGTGCAAGGAACATGGTGCAGATCACAGGGAAAATGCCCCTCTGCTCCAAGCAGGGGTGCAGCATTGGGATTTGYACCACGGCTCCAAAGCTAGCCTGCCCGCCGCGCTGCTGGCCAGAGTCCGTTTTTTTGGAGTTTTCTGCTTCTCCCCCATCTCTCAGCACAGCAAGCACTTACTCAGCCAGCAAACTCCAAACAAAGCAAATACTCCGGGATGTGCTGCCTGTTAGTCAAAATCTCTTAATAGTAAGGGTGCATCGCCGCATGCGTCGCAGCCTGAAGAGATTCCTCAGCTTTGCGARCTCAGGAGCAGCAGTGGAGAGGAAGAACATTGAATATAGACCCAGCGGCAAGGGGCGCCAGGCGAGAGGCGGGGAGGATGCCAGGAGAAGGTGCCTTTCCCAGGGCCCTCGTGGCGGCTGCTTGGCTAATCCCGAGGCTTTCTCAGAAGGCAGTGTTATCGGGAAGAGGGGTGTGTGCCCGACACATGCCGCTTCTTGGAACTCGCCGGGAGGCAGCCTACCAGGAGGCAGCTCCAGCTGGGAATCTGAGCGGAAGGTGTTGCTCAAGCATTTGCAAGAATAATTGAGCGCTCGCTTTGCAGGTTGTTTAATAACCTGAAAGAAGGATCCTTATCAGGAGTCCCCACATGTTCTGGTTATTCGCTCACTTTCTTATTTAAAGCCTAGCAAATGCATACATAAAAATAAAACTACCTCATAAAAGACAGTACCACTGAGGTCTGTCTGCTCAGGCAATATAAGGTTTTATTTCCCTTTTAATATGTCTATATATCCCTTTTTTTACAAGGATGCCCACTGGGCTCCCAAGGACGTAGGCCATRTGCACCAAGGGCTGCTTCTTTTAAGGTACAACATGGGGACATGTGGTTAGTGGTGTCTCCCTYGAGGCCTCAGCCGAGTGGGGACATGCACAGCCCCTTCCTGGGGCTCACGTCCAGTATCCGGGTGGATGAGGTAGGAAGCACCAAGGCATGAGGAAGTACCAAGGCAGGGCAGCCCCAGCTGTATTGGAGACACAATAAGGAAAGTGCGTGATCTGCTTCGCACAGGCTGCCCTTGGGTTGTGTTTGGCTTGGGCCAAGAGCAGCTCTGGTGGCTTGATTTTGGGTTGAGAAGCTCCACGGCTCTCCTAGTGATCCCTTGAGCCACCAAAGCCCTCCTTGGAGGGGATTATTCCTGTTCCAGAGCTGAACAGTGCATTCATGGTGCCGGAGGCACACGGACAGGCCTCGGGCCCTGTGGATGTGTCTGGGACAGCCCCACTCCTCGCGCCTTCTCTCACGTGCGACGTGTCCTGTGGGACGAAGAGCGCAAAGCAGCACTTGGGGCAGGGAAAGGAGGCCCGCGCCAAGGCAGAGCGCTCGCTTCACCCGCGAAACCCCGCGGCTTCTTGTTGCCAAGAGCTCCATAAAGGCTCCTTTTCAAGGCGAGGCAGTAAAAGCACCACTCTTCAGCAGGTTCTGATTAGAGAGGCCTAATCCAAAGTGCATTGAAGTCAATGATAGACTTTTCTTTTGCTTTTTTGTGTTTGCTTTTGGGGCTTGGATCAGCCACCAGTGTCAGGAACAGTCCTGGCCGGCCCCACGTGCAGAGGGTTTGGTGTGGTCCCTGTGGCAGAAGTGGCACAGCCCTTCCCATGCCATGAACTGCTCAGCCACGCTCCTCTGCCCGTGCAAATCCTCACGGCAGCTTCAGTGAGGAATGGCCAATCCCATCTTTCTCACAAATAAAATGTGAGGGAATTCTGCTAAAATAGACGCTTTTTTTTCCTAATCTGGGAAGACAGAATGAATGATTATTTCTGTTTCTGGCAAATTGTTTCTCTTTCTCAGGAACACAGTTTAAAAGACATTGTATTCGGGCCAAAAAGACAAATCACTAGATTTATTTCTAGGTCTAGTTGCCAGGTGACAGAAAGACACCTTGAAAGTCAAAAATTTTTCATTTGGTGAAATCTGGACAAACCTTTTGAATGTTCATTGTAAATCCACAAACCTCCTGGGAACTCTCTTTCCTGCTCTGTTTCTACTGTGTCATAAGATCAGTGAGTCTAAGATTATCTAGAATATAGACGCTTAAAAATAGATAAGCGCTCAGAGATTGTTTTTATTTCCACTAAGAAACAAAATTGGCAGCATGRCCATATTTAGAGTCAGATCAGTGTGCCTTTTATATACTTCGGATATAGTATGACTTTGTTTATTTTTCCAGCCTTTTGCAAAATGTTTTATTCCATAGATCAATGACTGTCATAATAAATGACTCAAGATGGAAATTTTCTTCTCTTTATCTGGGAGAAGCAGCTGATAGATGATTGCACTTGAGTTTTCCTGCACAGATACTGCTTAATGCAGTGCAGAGCCTCATCAACATCATTCTGTCCCAAGGAGTTCCCATTTTTGTGATAATCCACATTGCTTTATGCAGGTGGGAATTGGTGGTCTTGGTCATTACTTCTTGTTAGGGTGAGAGTCCACTTGTGCTCTTCGTGGTATAAAATCATTTTCACAAAGCTTTCTTCCTACTTAAGGAAGCTAATTGAGACCTCCAAGTCTCCTCTATAGACCAAGAATGGAAAACAAAGATTAATGTTTCCAAGGGGTAGAAGCTAAGCGGGCTTCTCCTGTAGAAGGACCATCAAGGCCACCTTTACATTCTCTTCTCCAGGGACTACTAAATGCTGCCACAAATGAGTAAATTAAGATTTGTACTAGACATGCTCTCTTGGCTTCAGTTGAGACACCCAAACATATCAGAAAATAGCTGCTGCTGGCTAAGCTTTGCCCCTGAGCCCAGGCTCAAGCAAGAAGACCAAAGAGGCCATGGTGGGCAGTGGCAGAGGGCAGAGCAGCCGCCACCGTCCTTCACTGGATGACAGGCCAGGGCCTTGATGGGATGGCTGCCCCATGCGACCACCGGAGCCCCAAGGAGCTCAGCACAGAGCCCCAGATCTTTCAATGCCCTTTGGTGTTACCCAACCCCATCTTACCCTTTGGGGCTTTAAGTGGTATTTCCAGCTCTGACTGCCATGCATGGGTGGAGGGATAGGTTGCTGCTTATGTTCCCTCTCTGTGGGAGATGGAAACTGAAGTGACTGAGAGGCCTCAGAGCAGGGAGCCCACAGCCTGGCCCTCAGCCTTCCAGAAAGGGCTCATGGATGTAGGAAATTAATGTCATGAAGCAAACCCGGCAGCCTACCCACACATCGTAGCTCTTTGCTGGTCTGGCTGTCCCAGGGACAAGAARACTGGCTTCCTGGGTTGCCTCGCTCCTGAGCAATACTCAAGTGGCAGGCTTGCCTATGAGTGACATTTAAACAAACAATATTTGGTCTCAAATTAGCCAGAGAAGAATAAAAATTTTAAGACCTTTCAGCTGTCCTAGGATAGAATGAGAGGCCTTGCTATATATCTGAAGAACTAAATTGTCTTAATTGCATCCTTGTGTAATATAAAGCATGACACACGGAAGAAAAATATTTTTAAGTGGATGGAAAAATCCACTGGGTTAAAGGAATACTACTGGCAAGTTAAGTGTGTCTTGTGTGGTGCAAGAATGAGCTTTAACAAAACTGAAGAGTCTAAGAGGAACATTTCCATGAATTTAAAAATAACAGCAATGGAAACAGTCTCATAAAATAACTAAACCTCTCCCTTCAATATTTGCAGCTCAAGTATTACAGCATTAATTTAGGGCCTGGGAATGTGAAAGTAGCTATAAATTGGGAATGAAGTGCTCTTTTCTACAATGCAAAGGGCCAGGTTTTAAATTCCTTGTCTAGCCAGGGCTCCTGGGATGCAGAATTCAGCCCATTTAAAGAACAATTTAAATGCTATGCAGAAATCACCTGATATGATACTGATCCCTCAAGTTTCCAGTGACCTATGCTAGATACACGAAGGATATCTGACCTATAAAGTTTCCGCTTATCCTTATAAATTCATATTTGGCATGAAGTTTTATACCTACTCCCTGTGGAGCTTTTAAAAACTTCATTAAAAATACTCTGAATGCATTTGTTATTGGCAACCTGACATTGATGTTACAAACGCATAATATCATAAAATGCAAAATTAGTCCAAGAGAAGAAAGTTAACTTTTGCAAGGTTAAGTGGGGACAACTCCCTTGGAACACAAGTCTATGTTAAGGCTTGGTCTRCAGTGGGTTAGAACAAGATATGGTGCTTGCATTTATGTGACTGAGAGGTAGCTTCTTCCTGTAAATCACGTTTTCAGTAGCTTCCCTGATCCCCATCTCCAGCTTCTGCTCCTCCAAAGTGCTGCAACAGGCACAGCTTTGCTCCTTTCGCTGGCCACAGCTGACACTGCTGTTTATCTCTTATCTCTGAGAGAATCGGGTCAGAGTCTTCATGCTTTCGACTTTGGGCCATGTTTTCCAGAATCTGCCAAATSTCTGCACACCTATACAACCCCATCTGCACTCAGGTGACTTCCAAACAGAAGGAATATGCTGACATTAAAGCATTGTGAAACAGTAAAGTAAAAAAAAACCCAGGCCTAAATTGATTTACATTGTTTATTTGGGACTTGCTGATAGACTTAAACTCTGTAAGCAGCCATAATCGGATATAATCAATTAAGATTTGAGTGAGGTATAACAGGATCATGATTTACTGAAGGTCAGAGCTGTATTATATAAGACTAAAAATAAGATACTACCAAATTGCTTCAGGGCCTATAAGTGCTGATCCTGCCCAGATATATTCTCTGTTACCATGAAAAGCAAGGCACATGGGGTGTCCTTAAAATTCTTTTGTCTTTCCTAATTTCCCAGATGTTTCTGAATATCTGCATAGAGGAAAGATTTAAAAAGAAACTGCAAAGCTCATTCTTGCCTCCATAAAGACATCGGACAAAGCTGTGAAGCTGTTAAATTAGATGGGGCAGATCCGGGAGGACAGGAAGTTAATTGGCAATGACTGCAGCTAAAATGCTCCATTGGAACTCGACCTGGAAACCCAGCATCCAAGCTTTGCTCCTCATCTACTGGGGAGCAAACTGTGCAGAAAGCACTGAACTGTACTCTGCCTCTCATCCCCAGGTCCCAGGAAGCAGCTGGCCACTTCTGCTGCCCTCGGACACCTTCCTTGAGGACTGATATCCCTTTCTGCTGCTGAGCAAAAAGCTCTGTGGTTTCTTCCAGAAGGAAGAAAAACTCTTTGGCTGGAGGGRAGGAGGAGAAAAGCCCAAGATTTACGATTCTTCTGGGTAAAATCTAACTGTTAACAGTGACATGGTGACTGCTGTCAAAGAAACAAGGACAGGAATCATGAAGCCCCAGTCAGATGCAGAAAAACAGGTGGGAAGCAAATGAGCAGAGGGTCTGGCACAATTTGGAAGGAGAGCAGCGAGGGCTGCTCTGTCATCTTGGGCAGAGAGGCTCTGTGAACTTGGGCACAGACTTGCACAGTGAGACAAACAAGTGTCTCACTTTTCAAGTATCTTTTTGCTCTGTTTGCCAGCTCCTGCATAACCTCTGGTCACCTGTGCATGGTGTATGATGTGCCCAGGGAATTCCCAACCAGTTCTATGCCTAGAGGCGGCACATACACATTGTGCCCATCCCCTTGCACCAACCTGCACCAATAAAATAGCACTGGGAAACCCCTCGGCAGCATGAAGTTCCAAGTACTTCCACTCAGGGCCAGTTTCTGAGGCCAGCTAAGGTGGTGGCCACCTGTCCTAGCAAGAACCTGTGTGTGCTAAAACCTTTATAAAAGTGAAATTAGCCACCTGCAATAACAGTGGTAAAACTGTTAAATCAGTAACCCTGATTATTCTAATTTCTTACTGGGATATCAGGGGCTAGGAGTGAACAGCAATAAAAAAAGGCTCCTACACAGTCCAGAAAATAGGTTAAACCAAGAGTCGCTCCCATAATGAAACATGAAACTGAACTCACTGGTTGCTGAACTCGCTACAGGACTTCCTGCTCGCAGAGACTTTTAGTTTCACCATATCTTCCCACTGAAATAGCACAGAAGTAAAGAGGCAAGAGCGATCCTTTTTTTAATGTTCGCTAAAAATTCATCTGGTATGGAAAGCCAGAAGATGCCACGGACAACCAGAATGTCTAAGATTAATAAAACCACAGCTCCCAAGCCCATTTTCCCCAGCTTGCGGCACCAGAGCTTCTACCCACAGCTCCTGGCGCTGGCCTGGGTTTAGCCAAGCGCTCGACTGGTGCCGCCAGCGGCGCAGCCTCACTCGAGCATGCGCTGCATGGCTCCGGGCTCCACCTCTGCKGCGCTCAGGCCGGCCTGCAGCCTTTGCATGGTAGCTCCGTTCCCAAAGCGCTGCCTCCACAGCACCAGCGCCGCCACGATCTGCGACTGCACGTTGTGCGGGTGGTTGGCCTTGCAGCGGTAGACGTCAGAGTGCGAGAGACCCAGGCACAGGGCAACCTGCTCCCACTCAGGCCCCAGGCTCCTCGCGAGCTTGCTCATCTGCTGGTCTGTGGGAGAGCTCTTCAGAATGGATGGCGCGATTGCGGTCACCTCTGCRAAAAGATCAAAAATAAAGGAAATGCAAACGCATGTCACTGGGCAACACTGCAAGTATTGATGTAAAACTTGGGAGAGTTAAYAGATCTGAGGTGAGGAAAATTAGTAATTTATGAAACAGAATGCATTCTCAACCAGAAAAAAAAATTAATTACATAATCAGGGATATTAATTACAGGAAAACTAATGCTGAATGAATCTCATCAGAGAGCTTTGAGCTTCTAGATGTCAATAACCCAGATATCAGAACGCTACTCAGGAGTCAAGAGCTCCAAAAGCTGTGATAGATTTTGAGGCAGTGAACAGGAGCTGCTTTAAAGGAGCATGTTGCCAGCAGTCAGCACCCTCTGAAAATCAATTTGGTTACACAAGTTTGATGCAGTGACAAATGYGGGGCCAATAACACCTTATTACTCCTATTCTGTGACTCTCTGTTTATTTATATACCTCAAAAGCAGCTCTGACTCCTTAGCTATCAGGCACTACTCGATGTTTTTTTCCTCATAGCTATTCACAAGAAATTTTTCTCCCTCCTAAAATGCTGTATTTACCAGAGTAAATATAGTGCCTCTCTATAGTGCCTTGTCATATGTAGAGGGGACCAGCTTTGGGGGCTGTTCTTCCCTTTGGATGGTGCAGTATATGTGGCTCAGGCCAACCAGATGAAGGGGCAATCAACCCTTATGGCCATTAACACTGTCCTGCAGCACAGAGCTCACTTTGCCCTCGTTTGCCATTCAGCTACTCTTGTGCTTTTCAGTTGAAACTCCCCATTCTTCAGCCCCAACCCCTACGCCTTCYCTACATCTCCCTAGGACATTTGGCCTTCACTTTTCCACAATTTCCTTCCTGATATAAATTACTTTGCCTTATCCCTCTTCCCAGATGTTGCAGCTCTCCGGAAAACAGGCATGTATATGATACATCTGGCCTTCCTGGAATTGTTTCCAGGATAGTGTGAGGAAGTCCCAGGGTCTCTCGGAAATTTCTGCCCCACGTGCCCACCATATCCCAGAGAACACCCTTCATCCCAGTTCATTGAACGAGTACCCGAGTCACAGCTGCAAGATCAATACATCAACCAAAACAGCTGCCACAGGAATGAAGGTAGCTGTAATTATCAGTGGTAAAGACATCCTAGGGATGGAGCCTGCTATTTCTCATTAATACAAGAAGCCTCTTTGTGAACTCCCAACGGTAACTTCTGGTAGAGGAAAAAAATTAAAAAAAAGAAATAACACAGAGTGTGAGAATAGTGCTATTCAGAAACATGCCATATGGGATTCATCTCACCTAACTACTACTAAAATAGATCAGATGAATTCCTCCTGTAAAATGCATATTTCTGTCGACTGACTACAAAATGAACAAGCTCAGATGTTGACACTGATGCTGCTAATGCCTAGTGTCGATGAGATGGATTTCTGCTTGTACATTCAAACTACATATCAGTTACTTAAAAAAGCGTATTATTTAGAAAACCAGCACATCTACAAACCACATCCATTTTCCAATATCCTGTGACATCACGAGCTGAAATTAAGGATCGATGCAACCTGCACTTCGTACTCTACGTCCGTTGCTGAAGATACTGCATCAAAACGGAGCAAAAATATCCTCAAGAAAGTGCTAATTAGAGCCTCCCATCTCAAGCAGCAGGCTACCTACAGAAGAGCTGCTTTGCAAAAACCTGATTTATAGCTCAGAGCTCATGCCCACAGCCTCCATGGCCAAGGGAAAGCACCRCTCCTCCGCTTTCCCCAAGGCAGAGCTTTCTGCAGAGCCTGCCCAGAGCCTGCCCACGTGCGCCTGCCCGGGTCGGTCAGCTGGAGCAAGGGAAAGGCGTCTTCCTGAGGAGCCTTTCGGCCCTCGGGTCTGCCCGTCTGCCAAAGCGAGCAGGAATATTTACACTTTGTGTTCACCAGGAGAGGGATTCCATGATCCTGAAATGCGATCAAGCTGGGAGGCCTAACAATAATACATGTCAGCTTGTCCTTCCAAGCTTTGGTATTAGGCAGACTTTTTTTTACTACAATAAGTGTCTTGCCTTCAGCCTGTTATCAGCCCTTTAAGAATAAGAAAAAAAAAAACCCTATCCAGGAAATCTTTTCATCTGGACTTAGCATCTGATTCTAATATGGATGTATGAAATTCTGGGACAGAAGCCAAATGCTAACTTTAATACAAAGGATTGTTATTTCAGTCCCATTTATTTTCTGTGATAGCTCTTTTTCAGCTAGGACATAAAGCCACTGAGAAAAATCTGAGATAAGGATTACATGACAGGCAGTATTATTTAAGGGTGCATAGCAATATTTAGCGAGATCACTGAGCTATGACAAATGCAAAATTACATGAAGGATTGGGTATGGTCTAGGATTAACACCACTCTTCATTTAATACACACAAGGGCATTTCAGGTAAAAGAGAAATGTATTTTCTGTGCTCAGAACTCAGGCTACAAAGACATTAAAAGGCGGCTTTTTTAGTTATTTTTACTGAACTTTCTCATATATTAACCAGGTTGGTCAGGAACTGAAGGAGCAAAAGGGCCATTTATGCAAATCCTGCAGTTGTATTTGAAAGATATTGAGAAGACTGAGACCTCAATTTTGCAAATCCTCACAAGTCCCCTTATCTTTAGGTGGCTCCTGTGTGAAGACATACGTGCTTAAAAGTCAGATGCATTCCCGGGCTTAGTGAAACTGGTRTTGCACTGTTAGAAAAGGGCTTGGGGAAATGTAACCTGCCTTGCACGTGTCACAAATACCTTCTTCTTGGGGACTGTGGACTTGACCTATGCTTGCTGCAACCGCGGGTGAATTCTCCCTGATTGCAGTGGTGGAGGCTCGCGGCAGGCTTGAAGGACACGACCACACGGCGGGTGCCAGCAGCGCTGSAGGACTTTGCTCGAGTCAGCCCCAGACCTGCTTTCATCACGTGTGGCTGCGCGGAGGCACGAGGGGACGACCGGGCGGGCGGCGAAGCAGCCCGGGTTTCACCGGGCCAGCTCTTCGCTTCTGGCTTTGCTGTGCTGGTGGGAAGCGGGAGGTCTGGCCGGTGCGGAGGGCTTTCCCGGGAGCATGACGAGCAGGGCGGACAGCTCCAGCGAGCAGCCCCGGTGAGAGACCGCGACAGCTGTGGACGTGGCCTCTGCTGCCAAGTGCCAGGGCYGCATGCTGCGGAGATTTAGAGGCTCAGCTCACACCGACACCACTAAGCCCCTGAGAAATGGAAGCTCCGTGCTGGGGAGCGAGCCAGCGGGCTGCAGCTTCGTCCTACCGAGCCTGCCTGCCAGACCTCCAGCACAGAGGTCGGGAAACCAAGATCACCTTTCTCATGRGTGGAAGCGGAGGAGACCCTCTGCACCCAGGTTCTGGCAGCAGAAGAGMCCCAAAGACAGAGCTCCTTCCACTTGAGGTTGAGGCCCAAGGGCTGTCTCCCCTTTTCCACTTCATTCCTCGACTCCATCTCTCTCTGGTCAGGGAAACTCATCAACACCAAACTTTTCCCTTATCTGTCCCAATTAAAAAAAAAATGAGGATGTTGACACATCCTGGCCTGTATGTTTGTGTGCTTCCAGAGCATGGCACAGACAGGGAGATAAGACCATGCTAGTGAGTGCAGACAAGAAACAGAAATGGATATGAGTAGACAGCACCACAGATATTTACCAGACAAAACAGAGTAATCCACATACAAAATCTATATATGCAGTAAAGGCTGTCACTTTGGCATTCYGTTTTTCTTCGGGACCTTCCCAGCTTTGAGTAGGAGACTGTGAGAAGGTGCTGAAGCCATTAGGGAGCTGTGAAATAAACTGTCCCTCTTGGCAGATGTGAGAGGTTGTAAGATAAAGCCCAGTGAAAATGAGCTTTGAATCATTAGAGACTTTTCTATGCCCACATAATAAGAGATCACATTGCAGGCTGTCTTGTCCCACTGGACAATTTTTATCCCCATTAAGGAAATGACCATACTCAAGATTTTTGGACTCTCCAATGAGTCCTCTGATAAAGGACACAGTAGCAAAAGGTGCTAAAATCTTCTGGGGTGATCAGCCAAGTACCCATCTGACTCCTGAGAAGTGCCAGTAGTCTGAAGTGCCTTAAGATTTTGTCCAAAGCATTCTTCTCTGTGGAAACATGACCTTGCATTTCAGCAAAAAATAGAAAGATTCCTCTGGAGAGGGTCAAGAATGTTTCCTAGACAGTCCAGACTGGAGTCTGGTGGAAAGAAAATTCTCCTGAGAAGAAAGGAGTATACTGAGGTAGAGGAGAACTGAATGTAGAGTCCTTGGCAGAATCAGTGCTAGGCGAGTGCTCTAATTTTTGTATTAGCACAACATGGGCAGCTTGGTCATTAAGGCTTCAGACCCTGCGTAGGTGGTTTGAAATTTCATAGAGAAGTAATTTTTTAATCCCACATCTGGCCATATCACCTCCTATAAATAGGAAGTCCATAGAGTCCTTTGGCGATGTGGAATCAAGACCCTGACTTTTACTCTCTTGACTTTCTCATTAGATCCCGCTCATAATTTCTAAAGAGTTCAAAGCAAGTATTTTAGAGTCTACTTTAATCATTTTCCTGGCATCTGGTGTACAGTTTTTCCCTGAGAAGTGCTAAAGTTAGATCAAGCTGTTCCACAAGCACCACACCAAAGAAGTCTCCTTCCCCCTAGGTGTGAGTCCTGCAGTTGACTGACTTGTGCTTCAGCCAGGTGCTCACAGGACCTCCCTCCTCCAGCTGGCTGGAGGCTGACCAATTCTCATGAACTCCTCTTCAGAACAGTAACTATTCGAGTCTCTTGAAACTGGTCAACAGGTTCGATTACTAGGGATAGATAAGTCTACACACTGTCTCTTGGAGGAGGAAGAGCACAGCTTTGGTTACTATAGGAAACAATGCTAAAAAAAGACTATGGCAGCTCTCAGTGACAATGAAACAATTCCATGGAACTATTGTGACTAATGTACCAACAGCCAGACACATTGGAGCATTTTATTTAAAGGAAAAATATATATAATAAGGATTGAGGACCAGAGTCTGTCTCCGACTGCAGGGCACTTGTTTAACCAGTCCAAACTACGGACTACCCACCATCCATTAATGGATATTGAAAGGGCACAGACGTGGTTGACAGAAGGTGTTCTCAGTGTTTTGGCAGGTGTACTGTGTTCCAGAAATTATTTATTGAGTGGATATCATAACAGCAAACAACTTGCATATAACCATGCCTATTTGCTTCTAAGTGAAATCCCCTCAGTCTGAGTACATTGGAAGAACTGGGTGATGAAGCAGAGCAGCACTTCACAGATGGGGTTGGAACAAGCTTTTGAGAGTAATGAGGTGGGCCTGCAGAGTCTGAATTGGAAATTAATGTGTGACAATGTTGGTACTGGAGGAATCAGAAATTTCTGAGGGCTGCAGCCTCCTAGATCTGCCATTGATGTTGGATGAGAGGGCAGGTGGAGCTTTGCAGGACCCTGGTGGGTCAAGGACCAGATGAAGGCAGTCCTGGCTCACCAGTATGAGTGCAATAAACAGAAGTGGCCGGAWAACTGCAGGAGGTGGGTTGGCTTGATTTGTTAGAAATGATTAGAAAAGGGGATGGGGCTGATCGTGAGGCTTAGGAGAGCCTCCTTTTGCTCTTCTCACTTGCTCAGCTCTCTCAGGCCAAGCAGCATGCCAATGCCTGCCCTCTTTCCATAACACAGTCAAACTCATGAGCATCAGATCATCCTGAGTGACAGCAGTGTCAGATGGACCAGGGCCAGGCTAGATGAATGAATGTGGCAGGTCTGCATGAAGAGACAGCATTTAGCTCATCCTGTGCAAATTAGAAATGGCAATGGAGCATTGCAGGAATATTTGACTGTGAGGAACTTTAGAAGGGTCAGATTCTGGATTGATTTAAATGTAAGAAACAAGTTCAAACTGGTGATCAGTGAAAAGAAAGAAAAAGAAAAGTAAAGAAAAGTAACAAAAAGTGAAGTGAAGTGAAGTGAAGTGAAGTGAAGTGA
>NW_020454761.1:654881-678526 GCF_003342845.1 Nothoprocta perdicaria
GAAAGGAAAGGAAAGGAAAGGAAAGGAAAGGAAAGGAAAGGAAAGGAAAGGAAAGGAAAGGAAAGGAAAGGAAAGGAAAGGAAAGGAAAGGAAAGAAGGGAAGGAAGGGAATGAAGGATAATATTCTATTCAGAAATCAATTCCAAGTATGTAATTTGGGAATTTTTTGTTTATTTGTTTTTTCCTGTTGGCACTGTTCCTAGACTTATTCAAAGGCTGGGAAGAGAAAATTGGTATTTTGCAACAGCTCCAAATCATGTACCAAGGAACCTGGAAAAATCTCTTCCACATATCACCAGGTACATTTCTATACACCAACGAACAAGAGCAATGCAGCTCATCCAAAGTCTGTTCAAAACCACTGTGGTTCTCCTACTGGTGCCAAAGGTTTCAAAGATTGTCTGACCAGGGAGTGAGAAAAATGGAACGAAATGCTGTAATCTTTGAAGGCAGATAGCTGGCTCCATGATAGTCAGCGTTCCTTGTAAAAACCCTCACAGAAGGAAAGCTGCCTTTGCCTGTTTTCAGCGTGTGCTGTTTGTCTCTGCTGCTGAATGAATGATGGATGAGTTACACGGGTAGCTGTGAGACCTTGACACTCYTTCCATATAGCTCTGCTTACTGCGTCCTCGCAGGTTCCTACTCACTGGCCAGCCCAGCCTTCCTCTTTCAACCCACCTGAGGSCATCACGTCACGATGGCTGCCAAGAGTGAGCTGGCCATGGCCTGAGAATTCCCTCTTCTTCCTACCATGGAACTGAGCCACCATGGGAAAATCCCAGTGACAGAAAAGCAGCGCTTGTGTAGGAAGAACAGAGCCAATTACCTCCCCCAGAATGCCTGTGTAAATCCAGAATAAATACTGTCTTCTGCAAAAACTATCTTGGTCAGTTAACACTCAGACTAAACTGCAGAATGAAACCTTACCAAAATGATATTAAAATAAAATTAAACAAGTATTTAGAAAGCTGCACCCAACTTTTCCTACAGTAAAGCACATTCAAAATATAATCCTATATTCACCTAAGAATATGCTGTAGACACATTTCACAACTGAAGAATGTTGTAAAGTCTCAGTAACTGACAGCTGCTAATCTGGTGAATGCAGAGCAATCACTAAGATACAGGATGTGCATGACTCTAACCAATGACTTTATCAACTAGAGGTCACAAAATACACCTACTCATAAGTATCCTTCTAACATATTCACTTGTATTTATCCATGTACCACAATTAAGTTATCAAAGACACTAATCAAAATGGAAACAAATATAAGATACATTTTGCCTGCATTCTTCATCCAGATTGCCTGCATTCTTCCATTTGATGCTATTTTCTCACCTTTTGCATTTAAGGATGGAAAGTTCTTGGACTTATTTTAAATCAATTGCAGTCTAATACCGTGACAGTCAACTGAGAATAATATTCAAATCAAGGGCAACTTTAAACAACCTCCTTCAAGTGAAGCAGAATCCATGCATGACACCAAATTCACCGCCTTCCTGCCAAGAGCCCCCTGGAATTAAGCTTTACTGCAATAATTGGCTCAGTGAATATACATATATATTCACTCACTGGCAACCTATTCTCCTATCTGAGTTCTAAAGCATCAGGTTTTGTAACACTAAATACACCGTTGGCACTGGGGGAGAAAAATGTAGCGCAACATTTTCTAAACCTACAAGCAGTTCGAGAGTGCAGATGTTTCTATCCCAGCTTCATCCCAGCAGCTCATTTGTGTGTTCTTTATCACCTGCTAATGGCTGCAGAGCAACTGCGAATGTGGCAGCAGAATGTGGGAGTGCGGAGCAGAAACAGTCTGCAATTGCATCCTCAGCTCAGCTCCAGCAGATAAACCCTTTTCCTCAACTCATCTGTCTTACCGGCTTTGTAGCTCAACAGGTTTCTGCAATATTGATGGCCTTCTTTATTAAACAGATTGTCAGGGAAGGCCCAAAATAAATTCCTGTTGCCTTAAGTCTTCAGTCTTTTCAGGCTGAAGGAAGCAATACCAGGACTTAATGAGGTGAAGAAGCTTGCTTTTTCCCTTATTCATTGGCTTTTTATTGGGAAGAGTGGGGAGAAAATTTCAGTGCTTAATAGTGTGGATATTTTTCTATTAAAAATATCACCTATGCAGTGTTTTTAGGCTGTTTCATACCATGAAATCGGATAATCATAAATAGAAAGGATGTCTGCAAATGCATACAACAAGAAGAATATCTATGCAAAGAAAGCACTGCTAAGAAAAATATCCTCTCTAGAAGGAACATCTTAGCATTATGGAGAGCATTGGACTTAATTACACTGTGTTTTTATACTTTTTATTTTTAGCAGCATTGGTACTGCTGTAGTCTTTGAAGTGGAAGTAAAATGAAACATTAAGAAAATCTCTTTGATATTTCTGATGGATTTCTATATTGTTATGAGTAAATGAAGCTGTATGCATCAAGACTGAAGCCCCAGCTTGTGATGGGGTCCTTTCAATGACATCCTGTAACATATCGTTACCAGACACTTAAGGAAAGAAAGCATCTCCTGCATTGRAAGGTCTTGAGGAACACCCGAGCTTTTAGGAATCATTTGGAAGAAGTGCTTAAATATAAATACCGACCATGAAGACCTTGGCCAAAGATTTTTCCAAATGAGCAAATATGACTGGAAAAGTTATACGGAAAGAACACATATGACCACTTTTTTGGAAGCCAGGTGCAAGGAATTGTTAGCCAGCACAAAGCTATCTGATTGCCTGATGGAGCAAAAAATGAGAGTCTGTGGTTTACATGCCATCAGTCACACCAAGAGTCAAGTCTAGAAATAATGTTGAAAAGCAAATTCTGAAGTTTGCCRGGACATTTCTATGTAATTCTGAATGCTCTGTAGTTCTTTGTGAATTCAGTCGAGTTCAATAATGCTGAAGATATGTTCAATCGTTAATTATATGCCCACAGAACCACACAGAGCCACCATTTCCCTCAATCAGGCTTCTTCTTGGCACCCTCACAAATAATAATTAGCAATCAGCAGCTGCTTGTATGCAGCCATGAGGATCACACGGCATATTCATATTTGCAGTGGACTCTCATGGTTTCACAGGAAGCAAATGTTTACCCAGGTGGGCCAGGCAGCTCTGACACACTAATTCACCCACTCCCCAAGCAAAACAAAGGCAACTGGAGCCCTTAATGGCTATTTTGTCGTCTAGGTGACAAGCTCATCAGCCAACGCTTACCTGCGGATTGAAAATTTACTGCTTTTGACAGAATCTGTTTGCATGGTTGCTCCAAGCAGCCTGAGTTATCTTTCAAAGCCCCAAGGCAAGTGCTAGCTCTGCTGCTTCTCTGCCTGGAAGCAGGGCAGAGCTTGGGGTGTTTATCTGMAGAGGACAACAAGCGAGTGACATTTGCACTAGCAGCTTTCCTGCAGAGGAACCTTTCCCAAGGCTGCAGCCTTTTGACAACACGATCATGTGCTTGGACTTTGGCTATAGTTTTTTTTTTTTCATGTAGCAACAAAAATAATATTGCCAGCACGAAGGACTTTTTGTTATATAACACAGCCAATCTCCCATTTCTCCCTTGTGGGACTTAACCCAAGTCTGACAGCAGGCCGTTCTGTTTAGCCTCGATAAAACGGCCGGTTCCTCATGGAGATTTTTCTTCAAGTTGGCTACTCTTCTTGCTCTGGCTTGAGGAGTCAGGAATATCGGGACCAGCGATCTGCACAACACATGGAACTCGGTTTAGAAGAATGCCTTTGGCTGGTGAAGATCTCTGCATGGCAGGTGTCAAACCAAAACTAATACTGCACATATTATGCTTTACTGAATTTCAGAATTTAGTGAAGTGAGACTGCGTTCTTTCCCGACCACAAACATATATTAATAGAACAAGCCATGCAGAGCAAGCTAAAACAGTGCTATCATTATGCTGAGTCCTCCACCGCTTGGCATTTTATTTGATCGCTTACGCTCGTGCAAATCAAGTAAACAA
Organism: Nothoprocta perdicaria; assembly: GCF_003342845.1. NCBI lineage: Eukaryota > Metazoa > Chordata > Aves > Tinamiformes > Tinamidae > Nothoprocta > Nothoprocta perdicaria. The sequence continues at coordinate 658,875 of NW_020454761.1, forward strand.
AACATGAGCAAAAGGTTAATTCAGTCTCATTTTACAGGCATTTCGCACAGGTGTGAAAGACGCCACAAAATGTCACAGCAACTTAGATTCCTCCTCCATTTTTCCCTCCTTCCCTTATGCCAATGCTTTATTTTTTTTTTTTTTTTTTTAAAGGCTAATGAACTGCAGTAGATGGCTCTGTATTTCATAATGCACGGGCAAAACTGTACCAGGATGAGAACACCCAGCTGGGCCCCAGCCTGTCCCTGTGCCCAGCTTGCCAAGGATGAGCTGTCAAATGAGGTAGGCTGAGCTAGGATGCCGGCTATCTCACAGGTGTCAGGAAGGACAGATCCCGGTGTCATCGTCTGCTCCCCTACATTTTCCAGCAAGTGGGACATTTAGGATTCCAAGTCACTTGAAGAACAGAAAGGATTTCACTTGGAATCATCATGACTGCACTCAAGCTATTTTAGCTGAGGGATAGGACACCAGTCACCGGGCTTTTAATTATCTATAAAACAAATGTGAAATTATAGTTGTGAGTGTACACATGTATATATATGTATATGTGTATATATGTGTACTCTTTTTTTTTTTCTTTTCAAATTCTTAAATAAAAAAAAAAAAAAAAAAGAGTCTTAGAAATTTGCCCTGTCTAGCTCCCTTGTGATTTCACTTCCTGTAATTCAGGTAAGACACTGTCACATATCCTATAAGGAAAAGCAGGAAAACAATTGTCATTTCTGCATGAACAGCAGAAACACATTTCTACTCCATGCAGCAATTTGTGTTAAGGGGGGTTTGATAAGCAGTTCTTTCCCCTCGAGCCAGGACTGATCTAACACCCCAGGGATTTAATCACTGCCATGGCTCTTGGCTGACCAGCCGCCCTCATCCAAGATCCCACGACAGTCCTGAAAGCAAGGAGCTCCCTCACAGCCGTATCCACGCATCGAAGGCTGTGCTCCCAACTGCTCCTTTTCCCACTCAGGTGCAGCATTGTGCTAAAGCAACTGAAAATCAAGCAAGTTATTAGCAAATATTTCTATTACTTACGATACTTGTATTGGTGGGACAATTCATATATAGAACTTAAACATTTTAAAAAAATGCTTTAATGAATGATTTTAATGTCTCATGCATGCAGAACAATGTTTTCCCTCATAGCTATGTAGTCGCCTAGCTGCCAGAATTTGGTCCAGAATTGAAATTTTAGTCATTTTGGCTTTCACACATAGCAAATCAGAAATAAAAATGTCTTAATGTCCGAAAAAAAAAAAAAAAGGCTAGAGGATCAGACAGGCCATAAAAGATTTGTTTTACTTGGTTTGGGATTTTTGCACAGCTATGCTTAACCTAAGTAAAACTGCAACAAAACCATTAGGCAAAATAAAAATCTAGACAATTCTGCTCTGTCCCCTAGGCTTATGATTCTGCAGGAATCAGCTTGGAAATCCTGCTATGAACAACAGAGAAGGGCTGCTCTTTACAACTGTCATCAACATCAGAACTACCTCCTAAAGGTAAAAATGGAAAACCAGTATTTTAAAGTATACATTTTGTTTTCCTCAAGCAAACATCTTTCAATTTCTACAAAACCATGAATAAAGAGATTTTATAATGCTGAGAATTTCAGTGCTAAAACTGCAAACATGACTTCTTTCTCACCCTCTCTTCTTCAGATGTAACTGTTACATATTGGGTGGCTTTACTGAAGGCATCCAACACACCCTGCAATGAACTTCCTAATTGATTTCTGCATCACATACAGTTAAATATTTGGAGCTCCACATTCAGCACACATTGCTTGATTTTGTAAATGTTCTTTTCCAAGCTGCAACAACAACTGAAAGATTTTGAGATGTGAGATTGATGCCCCCTGAGAAARCAGTCTCAGATTTTCATTTGAGGAAACACGAGACCGCATCTTCACACGCAAACAGAACTTGGCTGTGAACAGATCACACAAACAGTGCCCAGCTACGTAATCTGACTGCCCATTTGCACTTTAGGGTGTATAAATATGGTAATTGCATACCTAGAGGTATCCGGAGAGGTAATTGCCTACGTAGAGACACATCTGCAAAGTTTGCAAGCTCAAGTGCAGAAAAGAGCTGAAGTTTTGGCTGTGATGTTTTGATTTTCCCTCGTTTTGTGAGATTCCATCTAAAAGTTTGAAACTTTTAGACACTCCATTAGAATTTTTTGCAGTGGGTGTCTTGGAGTCTAAGCTATTCATTTCCAAAACTACTGAGAGAGGAACTGCAGTGGAGATGCTGTAGAGGTTCTCATTTTTTTTTTCAGGAAGGCTGTGAAAATTAGGACAAGGGTCAGCGTAAGAAGTCACGAGTCGTTTTTAAACAATCCGTCACCAAGTCATTAGACAAATAAACCTGGCAGAAATAGTGACCTCTTTTGTAAATCAAGGAACRCAGAAGTCATTTTTAGTACTGTTCTTTGTATCGTGCAACCGTTTGTGCATGTAACTAGTGAAATCCGAAGGATGAAGGAAACTAGTGAAATCCGATGGATGAAGGATGCCTGTACCTGTACATGCCTTGGGAATCTACCTTTTATAGGGAGCAAAGGTATGTTTGGAACTACCAAACATAAGCTTGATAAGGTGGTGTCAAACAACATATAAAAAGGTTTCAGATACACAACTGTAAAAGATATGCAGCTCTGTAACCTCAGAGACTGCTATTTTAAAGAGAATTTCATTAAGAAACACAGCTTGAGAACACACACACACAAAAAGATCAGAGCCTTATGGAGGGACAGCAGGAGGCAGCTGAAGCAATGTGCAGCACAGCCCTGGTGCTCATCAGTCTCCAGTCCTGAGAAGAAGCACATTCACCACACGAATATACCTGCAAGAAGGATATTCACCACAAGAATATGCCTGCTAGACCCAAGGAGAGATGCCCAGGAAAGAGCAAACTCTTCAAGAACGAGACGCTGAGAACCCCTGTGGTTTTATACAAGGATCTGCAGCTCTGAATGCCCCAATCTGATAAATTTGGTTAAACTGACAACACAGTTGCAGCTTTAATTTTGAAATCCACATTTTTTTCTGTGTGAATTATTAAATATGACACACTTGTCCTGTTCGGCAGAAAATCATATCTGCCTCTATTTTTTTGGTGCTCTGAGGACTTCATTTGATTGCGCAACATTTGATTTGGAAACATATTTGAAGACGTTTTAGATATTGCTTCATTTGTACACTATCACAGTCTTTCCAGGAATTCAGAGCCAGCAGCCTTCTTTTCTTGCCTACATCTGAACTACTGTACTTTATGGCTCCCATACTGTAGCGCCTGGAAGCTCCCCGCGACCCTGGCCTCATTGTGCTAAGAGCGGACACGTAGGGGGAGAGATGCGGTGCTGGAGAGTATGCAATCCCAGGCCTGGATCTGGAAAAGCCTTGGCATGGGCCTGCTGATGTGCTGAGCGGATGCCGAGGCTCTGCTCAAGCGGCTCTGAAGAACTGGGCCCACACGGATGAGAAGGAGAAGCGTCAGGGGCCATCATGGCATGATGGGGAACAAAGAAYGCAGGAGCAGGGAGCTGTCCGAGCGCAGGAAAGAGTCCCCGTGGATGCAGCCCATCCACATACAGTTCTTATTTAGGACCACTGATCTGAAAGGTGCCCATGTTAGAGTGCTGGTGGAGACCTGGGACGACTCTGCTGCTTTAATCAGAAAGATTAATTTGGCAGGTTCCATAAACATGCATAATAAATCGTCCATAGCTATCTGACGTATGGAACTGAAAATACTCCTTGAAAATCCACTGATCTATTGAAATCCAAATGGGCCAGATTGAGGTTCAGTAACTAGATCCTTGAGCTAGAAAGACTGAAATGATATGAAAAGAAATACGAAGTCTCCTATATATGAGACACTCCTACCACAAGTCCTCTGTTCCTGGGACCCGTCTTTCACTCAGCCCTTGCAGCCTTCCTGTGCACGACCACAGAGCTCGCTCTGGGTGATGACTGCAGCACAATATGGGAGAGGTGAAGTGGTTCATCCAGAATATCAACAATTCTGGATTTTTACTTGTCTTCTGAAGGTGACTGTGAGCCCTTGGCATCTTCTCTTCAAGGATGCTGGTCTTGTCATGACAAATTCTCTGCAGAATTGCTGTCTTCGGGAAAAACTACTCCAAGACCATAACTGATCCAGTGTCACCTCCTACCAATGTATTTCCAAATCTGCTCCTCACCTGTATTCAACTGGTTGCTTCTAGTTTGTCAATAAGTGGAATTCCGGCTGTTTGTTTTAATCTGAAAAAAAAACTYTGGGGTCAGATTCTGCATGTATATAAGATAGCAGATCTTCCCACAGAATTCATAGCAAATAAGTAAAACTACACACAGAAGAGTATGTGCTCAATAGAAAAGTGAAGTTTTTAATCTTTTATGATTTGGGTTTCATTTAGTTCTATCCTTGGAATTTTTCACCAAGCAGCTGAGCTTCAAAATCATTTTTTCAGGTTCAAGAATATTCCTCCTTCTCTCACATCCCTCTAGGAATAACCCAGAACAGACGTACACTAAATCTCCTCCCGATCTCCTAGTACTCACTCTATTTCCACCTTCTGCAGTATCATCTCTCTCACGCATCTCCCCTGCTTTGGGCCATGGCTCACAGYGGGTCCTGGAGCTGGGGCAGCCTGTTACCACCCAGCCTTGGATGTGGATGAGGAGCACGGTCCCTCTCCTATTGCCTAAATGCAACGTACTCATTTGCCCACCCTCTGCCCCCACCGACTGGGTGGGTGAGACGTGTGTGTCCAAGGGATGTTGCAAGCCTTCCCATAACCAGTATCCCCTCTGACTTTTAAATATTGCATTTGTTTATTTGTTTCCTTCCTCCTCCAGCTCCTTCTCTCCTCTGCCTCCCATTTTTTTCAAGTAGGAAGGGAAGTGACAGGGAGCTTAGTTTCTCCTGGAAAAAACACAAAATGTCTCCACCATGAGAAAAAAACACTTTTTTTTTTTTTCCTAGGAGGTCCAGGAGTCATTTTTGATTAGAAATTTCCCAAGTAGATGTCCTGCTCCTATTGGCATCTGGAGCGAGAGGCAGCAGGGAGCTGGTAGCTCTCTATTTCTCCGCTTCATTTCTCRGAAATCCCAGCCTAAAGCTCGGCAAGAGATCAGCCCAAATTTTTCTCCCGAACTGTATCTTAAGAAAAAAAAAAAAAAGAAAAGAAAAAACCTGTTTTCCAAGGTTTAGGAGGTATAAATCAATCCCTATAAATGCAGTGTGGAAGCAGATCTTGCAATGCGTCCTCCGTGCCACTTGGCTTTGCACAAGTCCCCACTGTCTCCACACGAGCACGAGTGGGTTGCGAGAGGACTGATGTGCATGAGGGCGCAGCCCGAGAGCCAGAGGAAGGCCCGGCTGGCGAAGGGTGAGGAGAAAAGCTCGGGGCTTACGGAGCTTTCAATGGATCTCCCTTCTGCGCGCCGGGGCCGCGCGGCTGCAGCCGTCCCGCGTCGCCGCTGCTTCTGCTCGGGAGGCAACCTCGTTTTCGGCTCGCTCAGTCCCAGCAGATGGCAAGCACGACGGCTGCTGGTTTCAGATCCTTCTGCCAAACCAGCCCCCGGCTGTTTTCAAAAATAAAGAATGCTGCTCTCTTCACCGACGCAAAAATAGCTGTCTCTCCAATTCTCTCTTTCAAACTATGATTTCATGCATTGCGGATGCAAATGTCTAGCTGGACTACATAATGAATGTTGCACAATTTTAATAAGCCACCTACAGCACCTGCTTCCTTTAACGCTTTTGTCGAGGCTGCYGCATAAATCCAAATTCCCAGCTACAAAGTCCCATGATTCAGAGCTGAGTCCGCACCACCAGGTGCAAAATACAGCCTGACACTTTGGTTATACAAAGCCCGTTGTGAAAAAAATCATAATTTGTGACAGTACACAAGCCCAAACCTTATTTGCACTCGCAAAAATGCAAGACAGGGCGATATACCAGAAAAAGGCAGTGATGGAAACACATATTGACTTAGTTTATTCCTTCAGTTTATTTGGGGATTGTTTTTTTGAGCCATTTTTAATTTTTTGGCCATGGAGCGCTGGCTGTTGGCGGCCAAGGCCCTTCCAGCAGTGTCTCCAGCAGTGGGCATGGTGTGACCACAAGGCTGCCTTGGCACCCGTGCATCCTGCAGCGCACGAGGCCTCAGAGAGAGGAACTCAATGCCTGCCTGCCCCAGCAGCGGGGGGCCGGCCTCATAACGCTCAGCAATTACCTAAATGAAAACAGTGAAAAAACTCAAGCCCAGCGACCTTCGTTGGCTCCGATGGGCTCCATGCAAACCAACGAAAACAAGGGCTGTTGGAAAGACGCTGAGTTTTGGGGACAAGCTCTTTCTTCTGTGGCTTTCTGTGTGCACCTGGAACCGGGGCTGGAAGGAGCACTCGAACCCCCCCCCACACACACACACACAAACACACACACACACACACACAAACACACACACACACACACACACACACACACACACACACACACACAAACACACACATACACACACACATGTGCTGCTCCTCAGCACACCACCGGCAAGCGCGGACCAGAAAGCGCAGCTGGAACCCGCAACACCACGGCAGTGATAAAGCACGGATGGGTCACGTTTTACGGTGTCAGCCCATGCTCAGTAACAATATCACAGGGCATATACATCAGCCAAGCCAGCTGTTCTCCCAAGTTTCAGCAAGTTCTTTTGTTCCCTGCATGGAATTGCTGCTTTCCACATGTAACATGTCATTAGAAGCAGAGTCTGCCACAGCAACTGCAATGGCAGTGCACATTTTTCATGTGATAGGCTGTGTTTAGAGTGGAAAAGCATGGCTCTGGGAGCTGAAAAGCGAACCAAACAACAAGTGACCAAGTCCAAAGCTCCAGGCCAAGTGTTTTAAGATCTGGCGTTGGTCAAGTTTCAAGACTTGAAAGACAAAGGAGAGCTTGTGCACGTGGCAGGCAGGGGCTCCCCTCTCCCGTTCGGAGCGATGCTGGTATTATCTCTTCATATGCATCCCTCAGGAAAGTGTCCTATGCTCCCAACCAAGGGCTGCTTGTGTTTCCTGAGCCAGCTCTGGATCCACTCTGTCCTTGTGCAAGGGAATCCAGGGGCGCTCCAGAGGTGACGGGTCCCGACGCTCTGCAGCAGCGTCCCRCAGGAAAGACAACGTGGGGCCTTCCTCACCCGGCTCCAAGGCCCTCCCAGAAGGATTTTAGTGCCCAAAAATCTGCGGCAGGGCTGGAAACTCAGGATTTCTGGAGTCCCAGTCACACTCCCTAACTACAAAACCATCCTTCCTGTCTGTCTGCGTGTGTACATGTACATAGCAAATCTTTTTCCTCCCCTCGTCCTGGAGGGGATGCGATTATCAGGAATTTCCCTAAGCTTTGCTTYRTTTTTCTCTCCTCATTTCAGAACCTGACTTCAAAAAAAAGAACAGACCATTAAAGGCAGTCTGGACTTTTACTTTCAAATACCTCTTTCYGTATGGGAAAGACCAAAAAACGATGGAATAACCAAACCTATTACGCAAGAGCCTGTAAAACTGTTTGTGCCAGTTATCGGTTGTTTTTATTCCTCTGAAGGCTGCTTTCTCCAGAGAATTCCAGTAACCGGTCTAATTGAAGTGTGTTTTGACAAGTTATAACAGCATAGGAAACCCACCTCTGAAATTACATCCTAACAGCATCTTCCAAAGTAAACTGAAATGTTGGTATCGCAGCTCATTTGGGAAACTACTGTGCCATGGCTTTCATTTGTTATGGTAACATAGTGGAGGTGCCTTTTATTTATTTATTTATTTTTTGGTAAATAACCAGTGCTGTTGTATCTAATGATGTGGCTTAATGTCCCCACGGCTACGCTTCTGTATGGGCTGGAGCCCCATAGGAGCATCTCCTGAAAATSCAGTCATAATAAAACCACAAAACACACTGCCTTAACCTATTTTCACTTCACCTACTTCCTTTCTTTTACTACTACTTGCTTTACTTTCTACCCAGTTCCCTCCCAGATGCCCAAGGAGGGCTGTTCTCCCTATACTAACCCCACGAGTGCCTCCACAAGCCCCAGGGATGGCCCAGGGAGATCAGTCAGGCACAGCACACACAGTTCCCATCCCACAGGTTTTATTGGATGCTTCCATCACTCCCCAAGCCCACAGCTCTCCCACTGCCTCTGCCTGTCACTCTAACAGAGGGAAACCATTTGGCATGGGGGAAGCTGCTGTGGGAACCGAGCTGCACAAAGCCTGGCCACCAGGAAGAGCCAGCAGAGCCCGACTTGCAGACTAAAGCTGTTGCTGACTAAAAGCAGGGGGAATATTTAGAATAAGGATAACACGAGAGTAAGCTTTTGTTGTGCCTTGTTCCCAGTGAATTTGTCATTGACAAACTGGCAGTTTTCATGGTAGATAATCGACAAGATCCACGACTGCTTTCTGCTCTCTCTGCCAATAACCACGTACCAGCAGGATCGGGTAGAGAGGGTCAGGATCAAAGCCAACAACCACCCTAATCCCTCCTTTTTACATCTGGGATTTTTTGCATCATGTCTGCGTATGCCTTAGAAGCTCCTCAAGGCAGGGCAATTGCTTTACATACAAATAACTTGAGATCCAGGGGGCAGATGGCTCTAGGTGCCAGCAATGGGTCTCTCCTTCCTCCGATAATTGTTAAAATGCTTGTGGTCAGGGCACTTTGGAAAGAGAGCCAGAAGAAGTAGGGATGGACTGAGAGCTCGGTTCCTGCTGCTGCTGAGCTCAGCTGCAGCCTGGACAAGTTAGCACATACTGACCATATACATCAGGAAGACAAAGGAGACGGAGGCAGCAAAAAGGAAGGAAGTCCCAGACTAAAACATTAATTTTTTCCTGTATTTTTCTTCCTGAATATCCCAAAATACAAAGCAGGCAGGTTTTTTGCAGAAGTGACCAGGATTTATTAAAGACAGGATATTGATCTGAAACATTCATGACCCTCAACTTAGCAGTATTTCTCTTGGATGGGGTAATGAAGTCAGTTTATTACTTATCATTGCCAAAAAGCTCATAATAAAAACACAGACTATAGTTCTCAGATTCATCAATTCAAACCAGATATTTCTGAAAAAAAAAATACAATACAGCAGCAGAAAAATGTAAGAGACTTGGGTTACTAAAGCTGCATATGAAATACATATTTCATCCAACAATAGGCTACAAAGTGAATGATTTGGATTACAAAAATTCAGAAACAAAGGAACTCTGCAAAGACAGAGCAAAGACCTGCGGATCCCAGGTGTGGGGCACAAGGAGCAGGATATATGGTTATGTTAGACACAAACAAAGCAAGCAGGGCTTTTATTGCAATGTCACTTGATGATTTTATGAGCCTTGAAATACAATAATAAAACATGGATAAAGTATGATAGAGAAATATTGTCCTTTCTGTGAAAACGGGGCTTCTGCACAGGTTCTGACAACACAGCTGCAGCAAACYTTTACACTGGTGCTACGCTGCTCATTTGTCTCCTATAACCTTCCATTTCTTTCTTTACTACCTCATTTCTGCTTGCGATTCAGCAACGGAGAACCTCAATATTAAAGTCTTAATACCGAGCTACGAATATTTCATTCTGCCAAAAGGAGAGCTCCTCCTTACAGGCTGCCCAGCACTTGCCTCTCTCTCCTCTGCGTGGCCTGTGTGGCTGCGGGAAGACTTGGTCATGTTCCCGTGAGATGCAGAGGCAACAGCACTACAGAAATTTCCATAAATCAATGTTATTTTTAACCTTTAACAATTCTACTCTGTTCAGTTCCAAGTGACCTACCTTGGGGGAAGGTTTATTTTCATTTTAATGTCAGGATTTCCAGGGCTCTTATTTCCTCACTTCTTCAAGCTCATTTTCAGGAAAAACAAAGCAAAGGAGAAAAAAAAATAAAAAGCAAGGCATACAAGCGTGAGATATTTCTACAAATAAAACACAAAAGAAGTTCAAAAATTCCAAAATTTTCCAAATTTCCAATAAAAAATAACAAACAAAAAAAAAAAAAAAAAGAAAGGCATTTAAAATTGTTTTAGTGTTGGGAAATTACTAATCATACGAGTTCCAGTGCATGTCTGTGTTTAAGAGAGAATGTAATGGCGAAAAAAAAAAGAGCATTATCAGGGACCATCCAAGAAAGATTTCACAAAAACAGGGTGGAAGGCAGTTTGTTTGGATTTAATGTTTCCCCAGCAGCATCTCTAGTCCAAACATTACATCGCAGGTCAAATGGTGGGGAGCCAGCAAGTGAAACATGTTAAAAATAGTCTTTAAAAAGGAAAGTGAAACTGTCCAGTCTATTTCCACAGTTTGCGATGCGTGAAATGTGATTTAGGTGCTGAAAAACGACGGGCACTGGTACCACCACTCACGGTGAGTAAATGCTGCAACTTATGCATGTGAAATCCAACAGAAAAATGTAGAGCCTGGTTCCAAACTTAGAAATTTAAGCTGGTACTACTACTTGTACGCAATCCTATGTTAAAATATTCCATTTTTAAACTGACTGTATTGGTTTAAAAAAAAAAAGTCATATTTTAGAAAATTTAGGCATTGGCAGTTTTGAATACATCAATTTATTTCTAAGAGTAAACACTCTAAAAAAAAAAAGTAACAAATATGCAACATTTTAAGTACTATTAACTGCCCTGATCCTTTCGTACTTGCAGTTTCAAGGCACCCTCTCTCGGATACGTGAGCCCAGCACAGTTCTCTCAAAGACCATCGCCAATATCTGCAAAATGGCATCTGGCAGCAGCTTTTGGGATAATTTATAGCAGTGAGCTTAGCCTTAATATTTCCATATCCTATTGAACGGACTGCTTCACACATTGCAAAACTCGGTTTATTTCCAGGAGATCCTTTGAACTGAAGGAAATTAGCTTTTCTAATGCTCCACAATGCTCAGACTTTGCATCCTGATGCCAGTGCAGGTTCCTATATCCTTTGTAGCATTTCACGAGGCCTCAAAGTTCGCGTTCCCGAGGGAAGGGGCCGCGTGGCCAGCAGAGCTGTGGCGACGGGAAGCGGTGGCGCTGTCCCTAGTGGAGTCTCCCAGGCAGGTTAACCGCAATCCCTCTCAAAATAGGCCACGCAGCGAAATGCCAGGAAGGGATTTTTTCCTCTCCTCTCCAGCTGCACTTTGAGGAAGAGTCATGCACCATTAAACAGGGAGCCAAGGGGTTGAGCATGATAGTGCCTGAAAGATCGTTGGGCACCTGAGGCCCAAAGGAGTAAAAAGGCTTTGCCAAAGAAAAGGCAATTGCAAACTTCTTGTCAAGCGTAACTGAGAAACGAAAGTGGTGATCRTGCCCCTCTACTCAGCCCTGGTGAGGCCACACCTGGAGTACTGTGTGCAGTTCTGGGCTCCACATCCCAAGAGGGATGTGGAGCTGCTGGAGAGAGTCCAGCGCAGGGCTACGAGGATGATCAGGGGCCTGGAACATCTGCCCTRTGAGCAAAGGCTGAGGGAGCTGGGCCTGTTCAGCCTGGAGAAGAGGAGGTTGAGGGGGAACCTGATCAGTGTCTATAAATACCTCAAGGGAGGCAGTGAGGAGGAGGGGGCGGCCTCTTTTCAGTGGTGGSCAGCGATAAGACTAGAGGAAACGGCCACAAGCTGAGGCACCAAAAGTTTCACAGGAACTTAAGGAAAAAATTCTTACCAGTGAAGGTGACAGAGCCCTGGAACAGGCTGCCCAGAGAGGTTGTGGAGTCTCCTTTTCTGGAGATCTTTAAAACCCRCTTGGACGCAGCCCTGTGCCCCGTGCTCTAGGTGACCCTGCGTGAGCTGGTGGTTGGACTAGATGACCTCTGAGGTCCCTTCCAACCTTAAGGTTTCTATGATTCCATGATCTCRAGGATGAAATGCCCAGATACTTGCAGCAACAGAGCCAGAAGTACTGCGTGTGGGAAAAAATCTGACACATTCTTAGGGGATACTGACATAGCCTTAAAAAACTCATCTCTTCAGAGGCGAAGGAGGTTGAAGAGAAATTCCTGTGGAAGGTGAGAGAGGATTCTGATATGACATCATGGGGGAAAAGCTGTAGGGCTATGAAGCAGCAAAGGAGAATAACAGAGAAAAGGCAAGTTCAGCATTTGAAGTTCAACCAGAAGGGGAAATATGCTCAGATAGGGCGAGCTGATCACTTCAGGCTTTCCAAACAAGCAAGCTTGTGCTGTTTGCTTTAAAAAAAAAAAAARGGARATTGTTCCTAAGGGCTAAGGACTCCATGCACACGTGAGCGAAGAGGAAGGCCTGAACTTGCAAGATGTTCTAGACTGGGTTTTTCTAGGCATTCTTGAATGCTAAGGCTCCTCTCCCACAGTGTGCGGGCAGAGTTAGACATCTGAGAACAAGATCCACCGTTGCCAGCAGACTGAGCAAGAAATGGTTTAAAGAAGTGAGAAATGACATTTCTTGTGAAAGTGGGTGTCTAACACAGGGCTGAAGGAGGAGGGTGTCTCCATGCAAGGTCTGCAGTCCAGAACCCCCTTCTAGAGCTCAGCATCCAAATCCTTCACCAGAGGTGAGCAATGTCATGGCCATCTCCAYGAGTTTCAAAGGCTAGTGCTGCTGCTGGCTCGTTTCACCCAAGTATCTCTAGCCTCTTGGTTTGCAGAGCTTTGCTCCTACCTCTCGGTCCCTCCAGCAAAGCTGCTGCTCTGCTCTTCCCACACAGCTCTCCAGCCTCACGCCTGTGCCYGGGGAGTCCTCACGTGCAGCTTTCCATGTGCAGAGCTGCATGGTCCTTCCCAAGGGCAGTGGAAGCGCCCATGCGGAGGTCTCCGGGACCAAGCTGCCCTTCCCGACCAGCAGCTTGCCAAGGGCTTGGGAATGAGGAGCGCGGCGCGAGGGCCAGCGCTGGAGCCAGTGGTGAGTCACAAGGACACCGCAAGGGAGCTTCCTGCCGCCACAGCCCCGGCGGAAGCCAGGCAGGAAACGGGAAAATTGAGTCCATTGCATAAGCACTCGGGGCCAGGAATATCTTCGGCTTCTGAACAGCCTGATTAAAAAAAAAAAAACAAAAAAAAAAAAAAAGAAAAGGCTGTGGTAGAAAAAGCCCAGTCAATCAATTAGTCAGTCATTTCCAGTTCAAATATTTCCATAAGTGCTTGGCAGTGTTTTCTATCTAAAGGATGTCTACTGCTGGTGAAAGATTTCTTAGATGGCAGAGAATTCCCCTTGATGACAAACTCTCCTCAGACAAACTCCAGTCTGGGCAATTTCCCTTTGGAAGCCCTCGCAACTTGTTAATTTGCTCAAGCATTTTGAGCCTTCTTAAAAGAAAAGCCAGTTGGCTATCAGTTACATTTCTAAACATGATACATTCAAAGAGAAAGGCAGTGCTGAAGTGTAGGAAAATTCCTCAGTTTAAGACACCAGCAGCATATTACGTTTCTGACCTGAATACCTTCAGAGAAAACATTTACACAAGTCCTTGATGTGTCCCCAACAGCTCTACAAACAAGCCGTGTTTAGGAATAATTTTGTCTGTTACTGAAACTCAGCCTCATCTGAATTAGAAGTTGGCAGCTGGAAGCTGGCAGCTCTTAAATAGAAAAGCATACAGCTAAAAGTAAAGAGAAATATGGCAATCTTTTGTATTCTGATAACCTAAACTTCCCCTGAAGTTCTAGAATCAAATTAATTTGAGATTTGGCTGCGTGGTTTGAATCCAGGCATCTTTTCTTAAAGAAGATACTGTGGGTTTTCCATCAGTCCCTTGAGCTTCATAGAGATTTACCAGATAAGAAGTTCATGATCTGCCTCTGCAAGCAGGGAGCAGCAGCAGGTTCCTCTTATTAGAGCCCCTAAAGCACATGCAGACTTCAYGGCAGCTCATCAGCCTCCCTCGCTGCTGATGGGGAAGAGCCTTTGAGATGCCCTCCTGTGCTTTGTGCATTACTCCAATGGGCCTTGCAGGTTTTCCAGAAATCTAGACGGCTTTTCCAAGAACCGAGCTGTTCTCCCAAATCCCCAGATTCCCCCTGATCCTTCCCCACGGGCAGACAGCTGCACTGCAAGTCAAGGGACGYGCACGTGAAGCGAGTGCAGCCGAGAGCCACCCGGCGCGCAGCGCAGAGTCCTGCTCTCCTTCCTAACTCCAGGCCAGACCGTGGCCGCTCAGGGGGAGCAGGGCTGCAAGGCAGCAGCGCGAGCAGCGCTACGAACCCCCRACACAAGGACAACCTCAGCTGTGCTGCCCAAGTGCCTCCGAGGGGCAAAGGTTTTGAMAAATACCTCCCCATTTCTCCCCAAGCTTCAGGACGGTAATTGCAAGGCCAGTAACAGGATACGCGATCGGAGCCTTCAGCGGCTTTGTCTTATTTTCTTTTATTGGCTCCATGCTGGTAAATCACATATGAGGGCAGATGATAACTGTTCATCATTCAGGAGAACACTTTAATGCTACCCTATAAACAGATTCAAATCATGTTGCYGCTTCTTTATTCTTGATTGTTTTTTAACCCTGACATGGGAAGCAAAGTGCTCATCAGCTGCAAACTGCTCCTTTAATATCACCCACGCAGCAGTTACTTCTGCCATAACCTTCGTTATATAAACTACATACCACCCTGTCTTTCTAGTGCAAACTAGTGCAAATTAGCCTGAGAATGAAGGGGGAAAGAAGAAAAGACAGAAAAAAAGAAAAAGAAAAAAAAAAAAGAAAAAAGAAACAAAGAAAAAAAGAAAAAAAAGAAAAGCCATTGAACAGTATTGCACCTGCACAGAGGTGCAGAGTCTTCCTGCAGGGAAATTGTGTGTAACTTAAGAGCTCTCAGCGTTTGTTTGAAGTCTTAAATGAAATGTAAGCGAAGCCTCTCACGTATGCTGGTATTTCACTGCAATGATACAAAAGCATTTCTGAAAATACCCACAGACGACTGTGTAAGTCAAGTTTTGCAATGAGCAGTCATGAGGAACTACCCTGTAAAGACAGCTCTGCTCCCTGAATTTTCTCAATTGTTAGTGATTCTCTTGCCAATCCTAATTATCCCATGAGGTCTCTTTCATTACAGAAGAGCGGTTTATAAACTCCATTATTTTCTCCAAATAACCAGAATTAGCCTTTTTCTTGAATTCTATTCTAAAAATATGTCTGCCTGCATTTCCTGGCAATTACGAAACACATTTATTTGGTGTTAAATCTTTTTTTTTTTTTTTTAATGTGTAGTTTAGTTCTGAAGAGTGGCTCATCAAAGCATCATTAAAATTCTGCATGTTTTAAGTCTCAGTGACTTCCAGATAAGACTAATTCCACTCACAAGCTGCAGAGCTGGGGGGAAGTTTCGGTGGCGTCTTCCTCTTTCTTATCTGACCGCCTTCCTGACTGCCCAGGAGCTGCAGTTTTTACACTCAGTCCTCCACACTAGTAACAGGAGCTGCAGGAMAAGGCAGGCATTCAAGAGAACAGGGCACTGCAAGTAAAGGCAGAAGGTCATAATTGTTAGGAAAGAGTCAACTCAGTACCATGAGGCTGATTAGAAGAGAGTCTTCATAGTTGGCTAAAATGAATTTTCTGGAAAAAAAAAACATCTAAAAAAGGATCAGTTGGCTTCCAGATGTTGTAGGGAAGGCATGTTCCTCATTGATGGATAATTCCGTAGCAGGGCCGTGAGCAACTGCAGCCTGACCAGTGGGAGGAGATTGAAAGACACTGCAGCAGCGGAGTCTCAGTGGGCCTGAATGGAAGAACAGAGTGTTTTGCATGAGGATCTCCAATCCCAGAGTATTGCTCGAAAAAATAGGTAACAAATCTGTTCCATATCCCTCAACAGAGAGCRCGGAGCCCACAGCGGGTGTGCTGGCATGGACCCTGTCCATGGTACCTCCTAGCCTGGCACCAACGCTGGGCTCTGCGCTTCGCTCCTGCCTGGCTCCAGCCTCAGCATACACGAGCTTTGGGGCCGACCAGGGTACCTGATCATAGCAACGGAGATGGGGTTTTGCCAACTTCATTCTAATCCATTCACATTTCTTAAAAACATCATAGCTTTTTCTTATCAGCCTTTGGAAATCTTGTTGGAAATYGGGAGAACTTGTAGTAAAAGAAAAGAAGACCACTAAGCAACAAGGCATTGGAGAGTATCCCTGAACCCCWGCTCCTAGAACTAGGTGCTGGCATTGCTTCTGCTTCTGACAGAAGAATAGAGGTCCCTCCTAGGAAGTCCTGCCAGCAGGGCTCTGTATCAGTGGCTCTGGAAATGCATCCGTCAACTGAGAAAGCACGAACTCGTACAAACCCTTTTCTGAGTATTTGTGTTAAAATAGGACCAGATGCACTGAAGTCAAACTTTAGGAACCTCAGCGAAAGTCCAGCAAATAGCAGCATGTGCACAAATGTCAAAATATCCTACAGCATGACAAAGCAAATCTATGTGGTCATAATTGCATTTGATTTCATGTATAGCACTAACAGCAACAAACCCTAATAACTGCACTCTCTTAATTGCAGCTCTTACAAAACTCGTTATCACTGGTGGCCTCAGAGACTACGTTAGTGCAGTTTATTAGGACACAGCACATAAAACAAGAAGAGAACATATTTCAGACTATTTGCATATTCTTTTCTTTCTCTTGGGCAGAATTTCCAATGACCATATTGCAAGAGAGGAGGGACTCAACTGTATTACATTTGGAACCATGTTGAGAAATCATATATCAACTATACTGAGGAGAAGCTGAATAGTACTTTTGGTTATTTATTTGCAACATCCAAAAATAAGGAGAACAAAGGAGAAAGGAAGAAAGCTTCTATTCATGAAACAAATGTGGAAAGGGCAAATTTGAAGTCTGATAAAAATTACTAGCTGGATACATTTCAAGTTTCATCTCACTGCTCTAGTCAGAAATGGGAAGACTGCATTTACTTTATTCTCTTATATCCTCACTGGAAACGTGAACAGACACAAAGCATATGAGTGGCCTTGACAAACACCACAATCCAAAAAAGCCCGTCTCTCAAGTTCGTACACAGCAGCTGCAGGATAGGACACTGACACATAATTAAGGAAAAAAAAAWTCTTTTCTACCTTTATGGCCCCATTTGGAGACAATTTGGAGACAAYTGCTCCTCTAGACAACCGGCATATGGCTGCTGCTGACCGTGCCTACACACAGCAATCCTGCCGCTAGCTGACGGGTACAAACGCACCCTGGGAGAAGCCCCGGCTTCCCTGAAACACCGTGTGATCACAGGATAATCCAGGCCRGAGGGGACCTTGGGAGGTCTCCAGTGCAACCTCCTGCTCAGAACTAGGTTATCTGTGAAATCGCATCAGGTGATTTGGGGCCTTAGACAGTCGGGTCTTGACAAACTCCACGGTCAGAGGCTGCCCAGSCTCTCCAGGTAACCTGCTGCCCTGCTTGGCTGTCCCCATAGGGAAAATGTTCCTCCTGTCAGGCAGTTGTAACATCTTTTGTTTCAGCTGCCACCTCCTGCTCACCCCTGTGTGCCACCGTGAGGAGCCCGGCTCCCTCTCCCCCATACCCTGCTCATAGGCATGGAGGGGCTGCTGCTGGGTCCCCATGCAGCCCCCTGCTCCAGACTGAGCCCAGGCCCAGTCCCTCAGCCTCTCAGGGCTCACAGGGTAGCTGCCTCAGCTCCTGAACATCTTGGTGGCCCTTCCATGAACCTGCTCCAGTTCATCAGTGTCTTTACCGGGGTTTACAAAACTGGCCACAGTATCTAGATATGGTCTCACAAGTGCTGAGCAGAGGAGCAGAACCACTTCCCTCCATCGCCCTGCTCTGCTATGTCAGTACAGCCCCAGATGCTGTTGCTCTTCCCTGCTGCCAGGGCACGCCACTGGCTCATGTTCAGCTTGGTGTCCAGCATGAGCCTTCTTAGGTCTTTCTCAGCCACGCTAGCTCGTTAAAGCAGACAGGAAAAAACGTCCAGAGAAGCAAGAACCACTGGGCTTTAGTTAGTTGGTAGTCATTCACCAACACAAGATCTTTGTGATAACAACATCCACTGCCACCTAGTGCAGCAGTTATGGGGATGGGCTTATCAAATAGCAAATAACAACCAGCAATTAGCATGACTAAATGGAGTACACTGCTTGTCCCAGTAAAATGCTGTTGCATTTCTACACCCTGAGTGTACAGGGACCTCTCAACCTTGCAAGGAGTTGACAAATGCTGTGTTTCTTCACCCTGAATGTGCAGGGTACCCTCAACCTTAAGGAGCTGGTCAAGTATCATTCCTGATCCCTTCTCAACTTGTCAATGTTAGGCTCTGTGCTTCAAACCCTTACRGGAGTCGTGACTGCACTGTGGTCATCCTTACGAGGGGATCCTTCCAGAACCTTCAGGCAAGGTCCATAAGCATGTCTGCTCTTTGCACTGTCAGCGAGGCGAGTTTTGCAGAAGCATCCGTTTTTCAGTGAACTGGGTACTGTTGTAACTTTTAGTGAAGCAAGACCACCCTGCCTCCACAAGACGTCCCACTTCCCTGTCTCGCTGTTGGGGACAGTACCCCTCGTTTCCTCACTGCACTTCTGCCACATCAGCAGAGTTTGTGCAGTTCAGCAGTTTCACTGTTAACTCTTCATTCATCCATCAGTGCGTYCCAGCCCGCAGTTACAAGGGGTTCATCCACCCCAGGTGCAGGACTTTGCGTGTGTCCTTGTTGAACTTCACACGGTTCCTCTTAGTCCATTGCTCCAGCCTGTCCAGGTCCCTCTGATCAGCAGCCTTGAGTATAATGACCAATTGCCCCAGTTTGGTGTCATCTGCAAACCTCTCTCCTCCAAGTCCTCTGGGACTTGCCCTCCTTCTCCAGGTCACAATAAAGATGTTAAACAGGGCACATGCCAGGACTGACCTTGTAGGGCTCCACCTGCCAGGGGCCTCCAGGTTGATGATGGCYCCTTGACCACTAAAAGAAGCCCATTTCAAACCTCATTCCACCACAGAACAACATGAGATTACACTACCTATCCAAAAATGAGTGTTTTCACAACAGCAGTACCACAGACTGCTCTGTGGGCTACAGTAAGTTGCAAAAAAGCATTAACAAAAAAGTATGTTCTTGTCTTATTTGGAACCAAGCAAGTCTGTGGCTAGTAAAAAGCCACCATCTGCACTAACAGTATACAATCTTCTTGAAAATATTATTTTTCCTCATACTTCCCATTTGGTAATGATTTTTTTATATATATATAGTACCTATCACCATGTCAACAGCACTCATTGAATATAAAGAAACTGAAAGACAGATGTAAGCCATCCTGAGTACAGGTGCTTACCTCAACAGACTGCTTTTAACTAAAAAACAGCAAGAATTTTTTTTTTCCCAAATTCATTGATACAGGATGTTCTGGAGACCAAAGTATATTTGGTTTCGAAACAGATTGGACAAATTCAGAAGACAAATAGTCTCCAGTGARTGTTGAACACAGCGATCCAAATGCAGCCTTTGGCTCACTCTGCACATTCACATTTTATGCTCCTCCATCAGAATGCCATGCTAGCCTCTTCCAGGGACCCAACACTGCCCCTTGGTCCAAACTAGTTCACAGTTTTTATGAAACCTTTTTAACAAAGAGAAATATTTCAAAATAGAGCCTCCCATAAAGAAAAATGAAAAAAAAAA
>NW_020454761.1:678986-691531 GCF_003342845.1 Nothoprocta perdicaria
GAGTTCTGCCTTAAGTTGCAGCAGCAAGATCCTGTCATTTTGTCTGAGCTGCCATGGTAGCTCAGGCTAATGCTAAGTACCTCTGCCATGCCATCCGTGCTCACAATGTCAGGCACCAAATGAGAGCAAATTAATCCAGAGATCCAAATCCAGAGCATTTACATCTCTTGAGGATGTAAATCCTCAGGATGGATGTAAATCCTCTAGATGAGCATGTAAATCCCACAGGGATACTTTGGGGAGTTCTAGAAACCGCTATCATTTTTATCAGCATACTCTAACATACGCTTCCTGTTCTTAAAGCATCTGACTAAACTGGAGATAAAATCTGTTGTTTGCTTCAGATAATCCTCCTCCAACTATGTCTCCAAAATTCTCCATAGCTGCATGGCCTGGCAAATCTCAGTAATACTTAGAGCACGGAGGTGCTGAGTGCAGCACATACCCTCTTGCTGGCAAATACTGTGTTTAATGCCACGGTGATCTGCTTGTTCGTTTTTTAAGTAATTGCAGTATTGTCAATAAACACCGGGGCTTCTGCAAGGCCTGGAAGATTAAAATGTTTGCTGGTTGGCCTAAAAGACAAATTGTTTCTTTCTTCCCTAACTCAGAAGAAGGAATGTTTTCTTTTTACTAATTAAATAAGAGGCAATGAAACTGTGCTTATGCTAGCYGCACAGTCTAGAAGGTGGGAAAGATTAAGTGACGCAGGATGATGAAAGGGTTTTGGTATAATGTTCATGAGGCAGGGCTGAGATTAAAAAAAAACAGTTTTGATACGATATCTGTAAAGTCATATTCGAAGTGGAGTGAATATAGTAACAGGATTAATATTTAGTGAACAGAAGAAGAGGTCTTGTTTAGGATGTGACTTCTATGTAAGTGTGCAAATCTGATTTATATCGTTTATTTATTTATTTATATCAATATTATCGATTTATATAGTGCAATTTATATCATTTATAAAAGGAACAAATTAGGAGGAATCTTTCTTGGTGCTTTCTCCAAGACGATGACAAGAAAACAAAGATAGTTGTAAGAATGAAAGAGATGTGAAACTGTTTCACGTAGTATGAATAGCTCTTTGATTTTAGTAGTACAATCTAAATTTCTGCTTACATAAATTACCAACTTTCTACACATGTCAAATGCTAATTAGGATCTATTTAACACCAATCTAATCTGACAGTTAAAAACAGGTTCTGGCATCCTGCTCCTTAATTTTTTTCTGTGCTATGACAATTTATGTCAAGTATGACTTAGAGCAGGAGACATCTGTAAAATGTACATGACACTTGGTGCCTGTATAATTACTCCTGGTTAGTTCTTAGGCCTGTAATAAAAAAGCAAATAAAAATAAAAAAAAAACCCAATTAACACAATGATTCATAGTCAAAGAATGAATCTGACAACAAATGCTGATTTTCTAACAACATATTACTCCTACCTCCTGTACTACTTCCTGCTTCTCCATCCTATGCAGAAAAATCAGAGCAATTTCTGTGTTCTGAACATAGTTCCCACAAATGATATTTATTGATTTCTGTACAGCAGCAAAGATTCCATTCTCATTTGAATAAACAGCTTTTCTCACAGTGTTTCTTGGGCTTCCTGTGAGTGAGACAGAGAGCGGCAGGTAATCAGCTTAGAAATTCATGCTTGGGATTTTTAGGGACTCTCTGGGGTACCCACACAGTTTGGTGAGGCCTGGACCTGGTGAGGCCGCTGTTGGGCGAGACGTCCCGCATGGCCTCACTGTCACTCTGCTTCCAGGGGCAAGATCTTCAGAGCAACAGAACTATGACCTAGAGACAAGAGTTAGTGTACTTTCTGCTGCCATAAGAAGATAATTTCATCCTATCAAATGGGTTTCTTAATTGCTCCACACATCATTAATATGAATTAATAACGAGCTGAGTCATCTTCAAGGCCTCACGAACGTCTATGACACAAGAAAAAATTACTTTGTTTTTGCTGCACCTTCCGTCCAAGGATCAGAGGGTACCCTACCCACACAGCTAAGCCTTGAGGATTAGCTAAATGTTTTCTCCATTTTATAAATGGACACGGTGAGCTACACGGCTTCTGCTCCTTGCCCATCCTTGCCTGACAGCAATTGGAACTTGTGTCAATTCTAGAAAAATCTGACTTTGCCAGAAGTTACAGGACCCAAAGAATTGACATGCTGAATTTCAGATCATGAATGTGATCTGAAAAGTGGGAGGCCAGGCTACATAGTACTTCAGAAACCTCCACTTTTCACACAGACTTCAGCCTTAAATCTGGGTTGACCAGATTCTTATCTTCCAAGTTTCTTGCTTACACCTTAATCACAGCACCTTCTTTCCTCTCCTTTCAGGACAGTTACTGGGTTCTTCAGCCCTATTCCTGCAGAATTGTACTGTGCCACTTCAGAGAACTTTTCTAGGGTAGTTGCTATGTGTTTTGCCTGATTTTCCAATTTTGAATTTTGATTGTGTGTCGATTGCCTCATCTTTCTAAATGACTGTATCCACTTCTGCCCTAGTCAAAATTTGCTGCATAACTAATCCTGTCTGAAGTTGCCTCTTTACAAATGCAGCCATGGCCGCATGTCAAGGGCTAGACTCGTTTTGCAGTGGTACAGCTCTTACCATCCTCAGACAGAGGGAGCTGGGAGCCTGTTATCACCACCAGAASCCACAAACCCTCGGGTGGAGAGTGGACAACGGGTTGGAGAAATGTGTGCCTTGGCAGAAGCAATCTAATAGCCACAAATTTTCCCTATTTATTTTTTTCTGTTCATTTTCACGCTGTCTCTCAATGGACGAGAGRTCATGGTTCCCCTGAGAAGACAGGCATGAAGCACAGTGCCACTGGTGCAATGAGAACGTGCCTGCTCTGCAGCCCGATCGCGGCCTGCTCCTGGTGCCGCGAGGCAAGGGAGCGTGGAAGGCTGGAGGAGGCACCACGAGGGACCACATACACACCAGGAGCCAGTTACAGATGCTGATCCCCCAGTCTGTTCTCACTTTTCGCATCTTACAGGCCATTTCATTTCAGCTTGTTACTCTTGCACTAAAAAACTGACTGTGAAAGGATGAATTTAGGTTTGGCTACGGCATGTCACTGAGAAAATCCTATTGTCTTTACTTGCAGGTACCAAGGAACATTTTAGTTGACAACCAACAGTTTCCTCCAAAGGCTTTCCACCCCTCTTATTAAAAATATGACCTCTGCTTCTAATTCAAACTTTTCTGGCCTCAGCTTCCAGCCACTGACTCCTGTTATATCTTCTGCTCCTATTAAAGCAACGTCTCAGTAACCTACTATTTAACATGCAGTATTTTGTCCCTGTAAAGACACTTAAACATTACAAACTATCTTTCTCTTTGGTTCCATTTTAATAGAGGAACTAAAACTATTCAGTTTAACGCTTTCCTGAAGTAATTGGAGGTCATGTAAAAACAATCTTGTTTTGTTTTCCCTCATTTCTTCATTCTCTTAATTGGAACAGAACATTAAAAACACTCTTAGAAGGACAGAGATAGGCAAAACATCCCTACTTGGCCTAGCTATTCAGCATGACTCAACAGTTGCCACAGACTTGCAGCATATTAAGACTAAAAAACATTATGTAGGCAAGGAGCCAAAAATACTCCCTCTAAATCTAGTGTAGTATTGAACACTTACAAATGATTAACTAGCACAAAGGTTGGAAAGTTAAACTACAACATGAGAAAAAAAGCCCTTAACCTGAATAGGAAAACACTACACAAAATTCCGAACTCCAGAATCTACTCTGGTTTAGCATATACTATGAAAAAACAGTCACTGAAGTATTGCATGGACTTCTCCCCTCTAACACCCAAAGACCTCATCAGTTATTGCTAACCTACTTGATCCCGTGTTCAAGAACATTTTTGGACTGATTTTATGTCCCTTTCTGCAAACAGAAGACAAAGTCAGCGTAAAAAGTTTTACTAATTATTAAACTAAAATATATGTTTCCATCTCAGGCTTAAAATAATGTCCGTTTCACTATCTCTTTGAGCCATTTGAAAAGCAAGCTGGAAAATTCACTGGCTGAGAAAAGAGTCGCTTTTATCCTTAATTCTTTAGAGGTCASCCCTGGATGTAGTGTAACCAAGTGACTCGGTGCGATGACTGGCCCGGTGTTGATGGGAGAGCAGTGGATGCTTTTGGGAGATCCCATGTTGATCCCAGCGGATGGGAGAGCAGCTCGACTTCAGCAGGGCTTCCGACGCTGCCTCCCACAGCTCCTCCTAGACAACCTGTGGACAAACGGACTGGATATGCACRCGCCATGCGGACGGAGAACTGCAGCAACTGCTGGGCTTGTGATCAGAAGCAAAATGTCCATCCGGAGGCTCCTCACTCACCAGCATGTCAGTGATGGTCTGGAGGATGGTCCTGAACTCCCTGTGGGCACGTTTGCGGCCAGCAGAAAACGGGGTGCAGCGGCTGGTAGAGCAGCGGGATGCACTGCCCCTCGGGGGGCCTGGGCAGGCTCGAGGGACGGGCTGACAGGAACCTGGGCAGGTTGGAGGAACGGGCTGACAGGAACCTCATTTTGCAAGCCCAGCAAAGGGAAGCGCCAAGTCCTGCACCAGGGCCAGGCCAGGGCAGCCAGCTGGGAAGCAGCTCTGCAGGGAGGGCCCTGGGGACACCGAGCTGACCATGAACCAGCAGCGTGTCCTCCTGCAGCCTGGAGCGCTGCCAGCGGGGCAAGGGAGCTGGAGCGTCCTCTGCACAGGCCACAGCTGGAGTGCCAGGCCTAGTGCTGGGCTCAGGGCCGTGAGATGGGCATGGATCTACTGGGGCAAGTCGAGCAAAGGGCCACAAGGATGACTAAGCATCTGCCTATGTGGAGAGGCTGAGCGAGCATGGAGTGTTTGGCCTAGAGAAGGGAAGGCTCGGGGGTGTCTTATCGAGGTGTATATATACCTGATAGGGGCGATATAAAAATGGAGCCAGACCCTTGTCAGTGGTGCCCAGTGAGAAGATACAAGATGTGGGCACAAACTGAAATCCTGGAAATTCTATTTGAACAAAAGAAGAAAAATGTTTAATGTAGGGGTTATCAAACACTGGAACAAATGGCCAAGAGAGGTAGTGGCATCTCCACCTTKGAAGACACCTGAAACCCAACTGGATGTGGTCCCGAGGAACCCTCCCTTGTTGACGCTACTAGGGCTGGGCACTAGGAGGGCTGGACACGGTGATCTCCAGAGGTCCCTTCCAGTATGAGCCGCTTTGTGATTCTGTGATTGTGCAAAGGAAAGTAGGAATTATTCTCCCTAATGAGGACATATCCACTAGCCTGATCTCCTCTGTCACAGATACTAATTCACGATCAGTTGGGTACATGTTTACAAAGCTGCTCAGAAATTATTTCCATTTCGAATTCCTGAGCACAATTCAGCAGAAAAAGGACACCAAGGTTCCTGGACATGTACACACTGAGCCTAAAGGATTCCTTTGGCACCTGGAATCCAGGGCAATTCTCAAATACATGCATATTTTCCTTATAATGCAAATTATTCTGAGATATCCACAGATACACACAACAGTCACCTATGGACTGAGCAGGCAATATGCATTTCAACACGCCATAGTGGAAGTACACTGAGTAGTTTTATTCATTATAAGGAGAATTTAGCAGAAATAGGACATCAGTGGATCATAACTGTAAAATAATCTCCATAGCTGTAAAATACTCTAATCTCCATTGTGCTTTAACACCAAATGGGCCCGTAGGGTAAGGAGGCCTGAGGGAAGAAAGACACGACAGCACTAACCAGTTTAACTATTGCTCACCGATAAAGCGTTTTATTTTAGATATTCTGTCTTCATTTTATTTTAGATATTCTGGAGGGAAAATAAAATGTTTATCTAGGGACAGAAAAAAGGATCAGAACATGTAGTTGTGTTGTTAGGGAGTGTCTGTACCTTGGTTCAGAGAGTCATCACTGGGTTTGGGATTTTGTGCATGCAACCTTTATTTATCTATCTGTCTGTCTGTCTATCTATCTATCTATTTATTTATTTATTTTTAACTTAGAAGCACCTGATAACTGTATTCTTTTTATACCACAAAGGAAAACATCACTTTCTACAGGGCTAGCAAACAAATAAGCCTTAACGACATTCATAAGACTGTTTTTATTATTGTCGCAAATGAAGGAAATATGGAAGAAATCAGTTTCTCCCTTGCTTGTTTTCTCTCTTCTCATAAAAACAAAACAAAACAGATCAGCCCCAGGGCAAATTTTACTGTTTAACACATGAATTCAAAACTGTAGCTTTTTAACTCTCTTTACAATAAATATATGCTTCCTTACCAAATATCATTATATGCTCTATTATACTTATACTCTATTATTTTATATGTTCTAAAGAAAAGACTGATTAGCTGTCCCCACTTTCACAAATGTGAAAGCTTGCCATTTACTACCAACCCCCAAGGGGCCTCCAATTGCCCTCATACTCTGTGAAAAGCAAACCCCAGTTCAGACAGAAAAAAACAGCAAAGCTTAGTACTTTGGCTGTGACAGATTCTATTAAAAAGAGCAAACAAATCATGCGTAGCAAAGACTAACAGGGCTGGGGGACCTCTCTGAACACTCAAGCCATGTCCTCTAGTTGCTCTAACTCAATGCCTGCACCTAACTTGCAAGAATTTCACCACTAGTGCTGGCTTTAGGAAGCTCTGATTTACCATAGACAGAAACTAGTCAGCCCAGTCACTTAAAAGGACTATTATAGAAAGAAAAAGAAAAAAAAAAAAAAAAGAAAATCAAAGCTGTGAATAGCCAGGGATAGTCACTGGCTTCTTCAGGTGCTTCTGCTGTTTGTACCACGGCACCAAATAAACCTCACACCAAACGGGCGCTCTGGCGACGCTCCCAGACCCGCGTGTCACGGAGCCGCAGGCAGCTCCTGTGTCCCTCCTCTTGCTGACGAGACGRCGGGAGCTTCTCGTCACCAGCAGCCTTTTCTCCCCTCGCTGCTCTCCCGGGATGCCCACCTTGCACCCTCCCCTGGCTTCCCCAAGCGGTCTGAGAAGTGCAGATCCCTGGAGTGGTCGAGACGGGAGAGATGGGGACTTGCATAACACATCCAGCAAGGAAGAGACTGCTCAGGCTAGGAAAGTTCTGGGAATGCAGCTTGGAAGGAGTTCCAAGTATCCCCAGGGATCTGGGGATAGGCACACAGAACTGATGGCAGCCAGAAGAGGGTAGGCCAGCAGCTCCCATCAAGAGGAAGAGGCTGCATTGGCCACCATGGGTGCTGCTTCTTGCGCTCTCTGGGCTCTCTGGTCCCTTCCTTCAAGTCCCCCAAGCCCCTGGAGTTTCCCCTTGCCCAGACACTTCTTCCCATGCTCCGCTCCCTGAAGTGGATCCCGGGTCCGTCCCTTCCTTGATATATTCCACATTCCCCATCAGACAGAGGTGTGTCCCAACTTGGCAAAGCACTGCCCTGCATCGCTGGGAGAGGAGAACAGCAAAACATTACACAGTGTGCAAGGCTGCTAGGATGGCAGGCTAGGCAGCTGGTATGAGAGAGCAGGGAGACTGAGAGGGAAAAGTTTTGCTGAGCAAAACCAAGCCCAGTCGAGACTGAGCGGTGGACACAGCAGCAGCAGGAGAGAAAAAAAGAGTAAAGACAAAGATCTTCCTTCAAAGGAGATGGAAAGGATTATGCAGGATTGTGACATCTGTCCTCAGCCATTCCATCTTGCCTTCCAGCTAAGAAGCAAAAAGGAGAGTTCATTTTTTATTAGGCATAATGAAGCTCTTGGAAGCTTCTTTTTCACTGGGTATCCCTCACTTGCGGACAAGAAACAGATTTTTATTTTGCAAATTGCTTTAAGCATTGCGATCATCCGGGCACTGGTTTCTTCCTGAAGCATGGAAAGACCCAAAATGTGTGCAAAATGCTTATATGCCAGTCAGCCCATCTTAGAAAGCAATGTGAATGGGTCCACCAGCTTATGTCAGCATGTGTCTGTGGTGGAAAGAAGAGGAGACATTCTTGGGAACAGTTAGAAATAGGGATGGGTGAGAACAGAGGCCTTGGCCACACTCAGAGCCAATGGAAGGTCTAATATGAAGGACTGAGCTTTTGGGTTGGAAGCATGAGTGGCTTGAGGTGTCCAAGAGAGAAACCAGGAGGAGAACCATGACTGGAAAAAAGCTGTTAATATGAAAAAAAGCAGCATTGGGCACTGAAGTACAGGTCCATCACATAGGTATTTCCTCCCCATCTCTTGGCTTTGCTCCACAGTGGGGGCCCAGGGGCGGCATTGGGGGTACCCTCCACCACCAAGAGGGGCTCCCTGCTGTAGAGGTACCACAAGGAGCTCTCCCCGTCCAGTGGGAGCCCCCAGCCCTGAAGCCAGGTACACCACTCTGCTCGGCTACATCAATGTTATCCCAGCAAAGCAAGTCAAAGGAGGAAGAAGACAGTTCCTCAATGCTGTTCTGGGCTGAGATATGAGCTACAGTCTTGAATTAGCCTCTCTTCTCCAGCAGCAGACAGGTTCCTCTTCCCAGTAGGCCTGAGAGCAGCAGGAACGGGCAGACGAACCCTTCTTGGAGAGAAAAGGCAGCTTGGAAACTCACTGGACGTCTCTGGGCTAAGAAGAGGTTTTCAGACAGCTTGARGCGTCCAGCTCTGTGGTTCACGTTGCTGAATGGGTGAAAATGATTCAGCCATTTCCAGGAAAGAAGGAGACACGAGCAGGAGGAGGGCTGAGCAGCTGCCAGCAGCAGGTGCCTGCACAGGGGCTCCACAGTAGCACCTGGTGCCTTTCCCGGTGGGACACGCRGGTCTGTGACGGCGACTGGCTCCTACGCAAGGCCCCCAGGAGCGGGGCAGCCGCAAGGATCCGGAGCAGCCCTCCCTGGAAAGGCGCTGGGCAAGCGGCACCCCATGTAGGCCCCCTTCATCACTGGGAATGCCTTCCCTCTGCTTTCTGASTGTCAGTTACCTACCAGTAACTCATCCCAGTGAAAAACTGCTCTCCAAAGCCASGCCAGGACAGCACAGGCCTCCACCACACCCCATGCCGACACTGGATCCCGGGAATGGAGCAGGCACRGAGACATTTTCTGGAGGGAGCCGCTTCTTTTCTTGCTATTTTATGTATTTCTGGTAGCCAGAGAGCTCTGACCCAAAGAATCGTGATACTCGGAAAAGCTCTTAAATTAAGATTTGAATAATTAATCTTCACTATTAAAATTCTCTGAGTGAAACCGATGAGGAAAGTAAAGAGCTAGGGCTGCAAAGAACAGGAAAATCAAATAACACATTTAATATCCACAATATAAACACAACTGCACTGAAAGACCAACACTGCTGCTCCTAGACAGGAAGAAAATTGAAGGTTAATAATAAAAAAACACCTAGAAAATACAGAGGAACACTCAAGTTACCTGTTACAGGGCAAAGAGAAAATGAATGTAACTCCTCTCACTAGTAACTACTAAAGAATGGACTCAAGCCAGTCTCCACAGAGATACGAGTGCCAACCTGCCCAGGAAAAGCGTGTGTATCAAGAACAGTGCGAACTGAGAACACTATAATTTAATTTGCTGTGGTCAACATGAAAAAACACCAGCTACTGGGAAGAATCAAGGACTGTATCATTAGGATCTACTGAAGAAACTCAGCTGGAGAGAAAGAAAAGGTTTCGCCCAGTAAAGGACAAATGAGGTAAAAGAAGCRCAAGGCAACAGCCCTAATGTAAGARGGCAGTAAGATCAGCTATATGGGTCGCTAATCTAAAAGAGTTAAATCTCTAAATAGGTAACTGTATGTAAATGGTTCTAAACATAGCCTGTAGAACCACAAGAAAATGGAGATATTATGTGCTTTCTGCTGACAACTTGCTTGGATAAAAACACACATCCAGCACAGGCTATCACAGCTGTTCTCAGATGAGAGATCTGGGACGTACTCGGGTATTTTATGGCCAGAAGGGCAAGGCAGGAGCCCTGTAGCCCAATAACTCACTCCCCCAAAACCCAACTTCCCCCAACACCAACATTTCCTCTGAGTGACAGAGCAACCRTCTCTGTCACCACTCCCCAAACTGTTTTTCCATACAGAGCACCTGGAAGAAGAGCTCCTCTTCGCAYGCAGCTCTGACTGCTGCCCAGCTCTGACACTGCAGATCTGGGTTGCCATAAGTGCGTGTCACTGTCCCTGACTGCTGGCCGTGCACGAGCATCGTCAGCTGACATCCCCATTAAGTCATCCCAGCACAGAGTCCTGCACCCAAACCATTACTCACTGCCCGCAGACGGTGGAAATTTTTGCTAGCCCGCTCAGGACTGGAGAAGCTCTATCATTTTACATCATGAAGGAACTGGCCGCTTTAACGCAAATTGTATTTAGCTGCATGGCCTCCTTATTTCCTTCTTTCCCCAGCAGTGACTGTTGCTGTCCTGAGAAGAAGGCAAGRTGAGGTGGGTGTTAGAAAACAGAAAGATCGAACTGACCGGTGGGATGAATGTTCTGAGTTAAGAGAGCAGGTGGAATATCCAGTCCTAAAAACAAGCTAGAGCTTTGCTGATGTGACTGGTACTTCTGATACCTGCGTCAGCATTACCGGCCTGCTGGTTCTTTCCCCATCTTCTTTATTGTTTTTCATTGCACAAAGGAAAATAGAAGTCATTAAAGACCCTTTGACAGAAGAGGGCCAAGACTGGGATGGGGCGTTAAGGAGAGGGCTGTGATGGCCTTGCCCGGTGCTGGGCACTGCTAGACTGGTGGGCCTGCAGCTGGGAGCARAGAGGGTGGAAGGCACACGAGGGCTAGAGGAGGACTGAACAGCAGGGCTAAAGTGAAAAGTGTTTCTGAGGAAACAGCTGGAAAAGGAAAAGAAGAAAACGAGAGAAAGGTCAAGGCTTGGCATTTTTAGTGCGAATACCAAGTTAATAGGAAAATGATAGGAAATGAGAAACTTATTACTTTGACAAAATATAGTCAGAATAAAAAGCAGGTAAGTTTAATCCAAGTGCCRAGGAAAATGTCAACAAACTATTGTGTAATTTCTGCATTTCAAGAAATTCAATTTTTGCTATTTACTTACTTATTCCTTCCTTCCTTTTTCGATTTGTTATTAAAATCATTCTCTTTTAGACGGCAATGTTTGTTTAATGTGGCAATAATGTATCTGCAATTACAGTTTGTGGGTTTTTGCTGCATGACGTGCAATTAAATTATATTAAACATGTTTACAAGATAGCACATACGGTAACAAATCAGAAACTTCTATTCTACTGCTCTTCCAAACTTAAAAACAAACTCACTGAATTGAAGGCTTTATGTTTGCAAATTCTAAGTAAGACATTTCTTAGTTCCAGAATTCCTGGAAAACAGTAAGAGTAACTGAGAAAAAAAAAAATAGGAACAGCAAAAGCTCAACAAATAGCAACTGTAACTTAATTAAAATTTACTTAATTTCATACTTAGTGACAGGAAACATCTGAAATTGTAATAGAAATTCCGGTCTTTTATTCAACTGTCAGACTGAAATAATCAATACTCTAATATGATTTTAGCATAGATTTTGCTAGGGAGAGAGAGAGAGAGAAAGGATCATCTACTATTTTTTCAAAAGCCTTAAACCATGCTCTTCTGTCGTGAAAAGAAAACAACTTGATCCTGAGATACAGTAAAAATATAAACCGTGAATCCACCAGCAAATAAGTTTTACTAAAACAGTGATTTAATAAATCCCCAAACAACCAGTGTAAATAACTTGCATGAATGATAAGAAACTATTTTGAACATTGTCTGTATTTTTTCAGGCTTAAAAGTGCTATGCAGATTTATTTTACTAGAATCAGCTATACAAAAGAAACCTTTTAATCATACAGCTTCCACTGGGAAAAAATACAGAAGCATCTTCATTTTTTTTCAGGAAAATAAAACATTATTTGAAATCACAACTTTAATGTATTTCTGTTAACATGTACAGTTAAATAAAAACAGGCTTTTCTACAGTGCTGCTACACTGTTTTTTGGGGGGTGGGTATGCACTGTAGTYAGATGTTTCTTTAATACAGTAACAAGCTATGTTAAATTCATCAACTTTTACTACACTGTGTGCAATTCCTCGATGTAAGTCTTTCTATTAAGCAATTCAYCGAATGATTACAGTATGTATTTTCTTGAGAAAGAAGCCAGTAACCGTGGAACAGATCCAGCAGCCTTGGAACCAGCACCGGAGTGCAGTAAAGCGGGCAGCCCGGCCAGGATTTGGGGAGAGCAAGGCTTTTCTTACTGCTTTTGTTTTTACAGACTAAGGGCAAGGATGAGAAAACAATGTCGGTGGCTATGGCAGCAGTGGGGCAGACCCAAATAACTACAAAGCTAACAAAGATGACGAGCTAGAGAAACTGAAATGCCCCTTTTCCTTGACTGGGTATTCGACAGAGGGTTTTTTTAATGCAAGACAACTACCAGCAAAGCTCAACACAGTGACAGTGACATGGAAGAGATTTGCAGAGAAAAAGAAAAAAGGAAAAAAA
>NW_020454761.1:692046-727951 GCF_003342845.1 Nothoprocta perdicaria
GCTCCAGGAAGCAAGTTCTAGATGAGGATGACTCATGTAAGCCCAGACTGAAACCTGCTAGTGCTAGCAGGGGAGAAAAATGAAACATGAGAAAAGCAGCACTGCAAGAAGGGAAAACAAATTCCGAGGGGCAGGTGCTGAGCCTGGGCTATGCAGGGGACTGCAAGGGTAAGGGAACCCGTGATGATCTGTAGGCTGGAGAAGGAATGGAAGAGGAATCAGCTGCAGATCAACACAGAGAAAAGCAAGAAGATGCACATGGTAAGAGACTATTCTGAGAAGAGGAACTGAAAAACCTGTCATCTGACTGCATTTAGACAAAAACAATAGCGTTCAGTCTTTCAGTCCTATATCCTAACGGATATAGGACACAGAGCTAGGGTTAAAGCTGATCATGTAGATACTTGAAATTACAGATATGCCATTGGGCAAAGGAATGTCAGCGAGTAAGAAAGGATAGGCAAAAGTGAGAAAGAGAACAAATTTAATATTGCAGAGAGCAGGAAACCCAGGACTATGCCTAATCCAGGGAGGAAAATGAAAATGGAAGCAGAGAGAATACAAAATTTTTGTTTAGAGGAAGGGGGCTACCTATAGCAAGCTCTGAGTTCATCTGCAATGGATGTTTTCCCCAAATAAATGTTTTACCTGACATCAAAAAATATTTAGACCAATATTGATACAGCAGTATCTGTAATGTTACTAAAGAGATTCAAAGTACACAATTCCAGGTAGAATATAAAATCTTTACTTACAAAATCCCAATAGCAGGGTAAATTGATCTCATAACAAGCAGGGGCCCAGTTATTTCTGGATACAAGATCCAGTTGTATCTCCTTACCAAAGTAGTGCTTAAACAAGAGGGTTTGTGGATTTTTTTAGCCTTCATTTTGAAAGTAACAAAGATAACTATAATACAATTGCACAAAGAAAATAATCACAGGCTGAGAGACCATTATTTGGGTTTGTTTAAATGAAGTAAGAGATAAGCAAAATGCCTGTAATAAATTTTGGGACTTGAAATATGCAAGTTTGATAAGCTAAAGGGAAGCAGTTTATTAAATAATCAGCTGGACTGATGAGATAAAATATACGAAGAATTAGTCGACTGTGTGAACTGTAGCTATAGAAATTCCATGGAACTCAAATGAAAAGGCAGAACCAAGATCAAAAGGGCTAAAAGCAAAATTCCTGCTATAACCTGGGAACTCATCAGCTGGCAATGTCAAAGACAAGTAACCCCCAGAATCACACAGAGAATCACCCYGCTGAAGTGGCAGAAGCTCCTTCTGGGGCACCTCAGACGTGCTCCTGTCAGCTGGAGCTCACTGCTGTTCTGCAAAGCTCTGCAAAGCAAGACCTCACCTCGAGCTCGGGGCAAAGTTTTCATGACTCGTATGGAAGAAAACTGGCCTCAAAGTGGTGCAGAGCAGAGAATCAGGTCGGTCAAGGGACTGGAAAGCCTGTCACACGAGGAAGGACACAAGCAGCTCGGCTTGGTCAGCCTCAGAAGATGAAGGCTGGGAGGGAACAAGATCCCGTTCTGCAAATACACCGTGGAGCAGGTAGAAGACCTGCTTGAGCAAAACAACAGCATTAACCCAAGAACAAGTGGATCTAAACTGCCCGTAATGAGATTTAGCCTGAAGTTAGCAGAAAGCTGCTAGGCTGATCACACTGAGGTTTTGGAACATAGTTTTAATAACGGGAGGGAAGACAAAGAACGGGATTTTGATCACTTTGCAGATGGAATAGCATGAGGAGGTTGTCTGGAACAGTAAGGGAATGAATGCTAGGTTCAGGAAATCTTTCCATTCCTAATTTAAATAAAAAAATTGTTCACTGAAACTTGGCAGTAGTTGTTCAATACTGTCTTTTAATGCATGTCTTTGTTACTTCATAAAGTGAACTTAAACAGACTGTTAAAAGGAAAAGCCGTTCGTTGAAAGACAGCATTGTATTTTTATGAGGTACAAACAATAAGTATCCTGGACTCCTAATAAGTTCTTGGAAAGTCATTAAAATAAATTTCAGCAAATTCATTATTGACAGTCATAAGTATAAAAATGAGGAATTATTGAAATGAAGCTTAAAATTCATGCATTGTAAAGTCGTGCATTTTGGTAAAAAAAAAAACAAATCCAATTCTAAATTTGAAGTGAAAATTCAACGCAAATAAGGTGATATCTATTCTTTATACCCACTGGAATCTAATGATAAGACATGCAAAAATGTAAAGGAAAAACATTTCTTTTTTTTAACACATTCATCTCTGTGCCTCCTAATACCCACAGAAATAAGGAAAGGCGCAAGAATGATGCAAAAAATATATTTACAGCCAGTTGCAATCAGGCTTGCAATATGTCAGGAATTATTTATATATATAATATATATAAATATTATATATAACATATAAAAATATATTTATTGCCAGGCCTTTGAAAAAATATACACACTGGTTATTTTGAAATACTAACTCAAGTAACTCTACAGGGGAAGCAGCAGTTTCTCTCTTCTTTTAAGATTACTGAAAGATTTAAAGGTGAGCTCGCAGGAGAAATTAAACCCAGCAGTCAAATTACTGCAAATCTTTAAGACAAACAAGTACTAACCATTAAAATACCTACAGGTTAATGTGGACCAGAGCCGTCAGCTCTGAGGTATCACTGCAAAACAGCCTTGAAAGATTTAAAATTATTTCATTTAATTGATGATAGGAAAAATGGCCTGTGGTTAGGACAGTGGCCTGGGACTTAATAGTTCAGTTCCTGAATCTGCCATAGACTTTGGGGAAACAATTCATTCATTCTGTGGCTTAATTTGTTAGCTGGAAGACTAAAATAATCATCTTTTTTTTTTTTTTTTTTTCCTGTCCTACATGACGAGGTCTCTACACACCTGGAGACAGTGGCTGACTAGAAAAATGTTCCCATTTCAAGTTTCTCACAGTCCTGTGACCAGCTAATAAATAACACAAGGATGCCTTTGCCTCCGTGGGTTTATTGCTCATGTATCAGCTTATGGTGATAAATCAGGCAGGAACCTGGAACCGGGCAGGGGCAGCAGCCAGCAGGGCTGCCCTCCCTCCTGCTCGCACAGCGTCTGGGAGCACACAGCAAAGCAGCTCCGCTCAGACGGCTATTTTCCTATTTTTTTTTATTTTTGTGCCAATCCCTCCTTTGCTTAGCTTGGAAGATTTGTAAAATAAGGACTCGTCTTATGTTGCAGCTATTTAATTGCAGCTTGTCACGGCAATCACCAGCTCCGTTATAGCCGCGGAAGGGAATGCAAAGAACCCCCTCCTCCAAGTATTTTCCTCCTTCCTGCGCCCAGCTCCCAGGAGCAGCGAGCCTCTCACAGCTGCTGCTCCACAGCCCAGTTAGCTCCAACGGGAACAGGTTTCCCCAGCTCTGCAAGTAGCCACACATAGTCTGGACCAGCCTCACCTAAGCAGCTTTCCAAGGAAAGAGGCTACCGGGAGCTCTGTTAACTAGACACAAACAAAAGTTCGATTTGCAGAGTGCCCTGGCTCCTCATCTCTTGCTCTCTCCATCTCCCCCGTGCCCTGCCTCTGCTGACAAGCCTAGAAATCCTTGGGGTTTGGAGCTCTGCACAGTGTCCTCCTGAGGAAGCAGGCTCTGTCCGGCCAGGCACGATCACGCCGACGAGTGCTTTATTTTCTATCCACAACATCCTGCAAGCATGAAATGCTCCTGAGAGAATAACAGACAAAGAAAACTCAGAAACGCAGGAAATCGTGACAGTGGCAAAGTCAGTTTTATATTTAAGCAGAAGCTTGGGGCATGTATCCAGTTCGTGGATAAACTCCTCACTCCTTTTCCACTCCCGGACTTTCGGCATTGCTTAACAGTGTCACAGGCTCCAGTCCACAGGCTGATCCRTGTTGGTCTGGATCAACCCCAGTGATCAAAGCTCTGGCTCATAAAAGAGCTACATGTAAATGAAAGACTCTGCAATTAAAACCACACTTCAAAGGGCTTCCAAGGGCAGCCTTCCATCAGCAGTGCCCAGGCCTCAGGTTCAAAGGTCAAGCTCAATCATACAGTCATTCCTTTAAGGAACAGCTACAGCTTCTCCCCAGTTTTAACATCTTTACAAAATACATTCTACTTTTAAGAACCTCCTAGTTAAAAAGCCGGTTTTATTTACCTTCAGGCCTAGCCAACCATATAGCATCAAAGGGAACAGGATGGAAAAGAGTTATATCATTTTGAGCAGAAATTCCCTGCTGCAGGTCTTAAGCAATTTCTGTGAAAACAAGTATTACCATATTTGCCCAACAGGTCAGTTGGTTTAATCTCTATTTTGTAATGGGAGTCTGTGTATGATTTTCTCAATGATAATTATTACTCCTAAGACCTGTACTGGGACACGGAAATCCATTTTAACTCCTGTGTATTAAACACCCCATAAGCTGTCATCTTCATTAAAAACAAACAAATAAATAAATAAACAGCAGCTGTGAATTAATAAGCACTATTCAGTAGGACAATTCTCAGTCTCTGGTATGTGGAGAACACAGTTTTATTATCTCCCTTCTGACTTCCAAGAAAATAAATCAGCGAACAGATAAAGCTCCTGGGCAGACAGAGTGGCTCTTTCAGGGGAGGTACAAGATCACCACAGTAAGCAACTTACAGCACCTATTATTTCACAATTGCTGCATGACTGTGCAAAAAGYGCAGATTAATCCTATGCAGAGTAGAAACAATCAATGCCAAAGGCTGTGCCAGCCAGAACGCACTCACTCCTATAACACTGCCGTGGATTATTTCATAGGGGGAAGAGCCAACAGAAGGAAACGCTTTGATTC
Source organism: Nothoprocta perdicaria (assembly GCF_003342845.1). Lineage (NCBI taxonomy): Eukaryota > Metazoa > Chordata > Aves > Tinamiformes > Tinamidae > Nothoprocta > Nothoprocta perdicaria. Next base: position 696,881 of record NW_020454761.1, read on the forward strand.
TTTGTGCGAGGTTTATGCAAATAACACCAAACTGACAGCCTGAGGTGGGCAAGTACCATTATTCTTATTCAGAAGTATATTCATTAATAAAATAATCTCACTAGCTGACTATAAGGAGACAATGACAAAGCGTAAAAAGGCTTGCTCAGTCTCCTGAGTCTAGGGAGAGTCCCAGCGAAAGAACAAGTACCAGAGGCGGGGAAGGCCAAGATCTTCCTCAGTTACCTCTATTTGTAGATGTGGAGCTCACCATTGTGCCCAAAACTATGTATTTTTTTTATTAAGTGGTCAGTCATATCATCCAATACTCTCCTGTCCTTAGTGGTATTGTTTTCTCTTCTTAAGTAAATGAAAGTTAAGCCTGATCAGTTTCCTGGTACAGATGTCAAATTTCAGCAGGCAACTTCTCAAATTCAGGGAGAAAAAAGTATCCATGAAGGACTATGAAACATAAGGACACTCCTTCCAGCTCATGGGGGATGAGCTGGCCTACTGCTAGGAGTATGTCCYGTTCTCATGCCTTTCCATAGGCTGCAACTGGAAACAGGTTATGGAGCAAGATGGACTTTGGTCTGGCCTACCATGTGTTACCTTTACATTATTTTTACATTCCTGCCTTCTCAACAAGTATCTAAGACAAATTTATACTCACAATACCCTGTTTCAAAGAGTTAAAAAAGGGCCTAGAAGATATTGGTGCTACTTTGTACAACACAGCCAATTCTGAACAGCTTATACAGAAGGAAGAAAAAAACAAAGAAAAATCTGGAAGTGGCAGGGACGGGAAAGGAAGTTTATTTTGCAAATTCTTGACACAGTAGCCAATTTATTTTTCAAAGTTTGTTTCCATAATTGGTAGGGACAACGCTTCTAGTCCACAGCCTTGGTAGCATTCAACTATGTTCTCGAAAGGCTCCAACTGTCTTTTCAAACATGCATCRAGGAGCTCTGAAGCGCGACAGGTCTGAGCGTGGTGTTGGGCACGTTAACACCTCTGGAACCAGAGCTTCCTCGCTCCTTCCTCCCTCCTGGTGCTCCTCAACGTGAGCTCACCTAATACACACTCCGAGCGTAAACCAAGCCTGCTCTCCCTCCTGTAACAAAGCCCAGGAAAGAAGGTTTGAAGAGAAGAAAGGCAGTGACATGTTCTGTCTTCCAGGGCATGAGATTTGCCTGTGTTTCTGTGGGAGGAACAGCTGTCCCCGACAAGGAAGGTTCCCAARATATCTCCTTAAATCTTGGGAAATCTCTAGAATGCCACGACATCCCACTCTGGTGTTGATTCCAGGAACTGCCAATTTCACAACCATAATCCTAAACAATGCCTGCGACGCCGGAGCAGCCTGGCAGCGGCACTCGCAACGTTGCACATACGACTGTTTGCTAAATAATCTTTCCTAAACCTTATGGCACTGGAGGAGGGCCTGGAGCTAGGAACATACAATCCGGCGCAAAGCTCTTCCCTCCTGCCAACCCCTGCTCCCTCTGCACAAATCCCGGGCACAGGGAAAGGCCTGCCCAGGACCTGGGAGAGGGTATGGCTGTATCTTTGGTACTATCTCTATCTTTATTTAGTAATGAAAAAAACATTAACCAGAGAGAAAACATCAATCTGTTGGGATGTTCTGTACCACAAGAACGAAATTCCTGAAAATCTCCCAAGCCAGCCAAATAGCAAACGAAGAAAGGGGGGGCTGGTTTAATTTTTGCTTTTCCCTTGCTGAGCGCTGTGAGCAAAAGAGCCTCAACTTGGGGAATCTTATTTAATCTGTGGCCAACTAATACAGGACAGGGAAAAACACGTTTATCCCTGCTTCCCTATGTTCAAGCCCAGTCCAGCACCTCCTCTCCCCTGATCCTAGCCAGTTTCCCTTGCTTTGTCACCTTCTGTCCTGCATTACAGGACAGGTTGTGCCAGTTCTAGAGCAAGGGGACGGGCAGGGAGGTGGAGGTCAAGCGCACAACGGTTTCTTTCTGAAAGAAGCTCCTTTCTTTCTTGTTCTCCTCCCTGCTTCCCAACCAGCACCGTCCCCTGGGGCTGCAGTCTCCACAGGGATGTCCCAGTTCCCGTGTGGGTCCCCCATGGGCTGCAGGGCCCAGGGATGTCCCAGCTCCCGTGTGGGTCCCCCATGGACTGCAGGGCCCAGGGATGTCCCAGTTCCCATGTGGTTCCCGCTTCCCGCACGGAGCACCCACACGGCCCCCACCATGCAACCCTGCTGCTTATGCCCGTAACTCACAGTAACACCCCGAGAAGCTACAGATGCTGTAACCTCACAATTCACGCTCTGAATCTTTTTTACTTTCTTTTTTATTTCCAGTCAGCAGTACAAGAGGGAAAAACATCCCTGAGAAGCCAGCACGTGCTCTGCCCGGCCTTGTCCTCAGGCTGCGGCCTCATGGCGGCCCTCACGGCAGCCCGGCTGCTTCTGCCGGCAGCTCCTCCGGGTGTTTCAAAACAAAACAAAACAAAACAAAACAAAACAAAACAAAACCCCCCCTTCGTTTTGCCTGCCAAAGAGAGCCTGCAGGTGGGTGTGCTGGCCACGCTATTTTGGTGGTGGTGTTTGGGGTTTTTTTTGCAGGGTGGGGAGGGTGCTCAAGAACAGGGAAAGCCACTCACGGGGTCGGGAAGGGGCAGCAATGGCCTCTGCAGGGGCCTGGCGAACTGGTGTGGCCACATCAGCAGGAGCCGAGTTTGGTGCCAGTAAAACCCTCAAGGTAAGGAGGGTTTTACCCTCAAGAGCAATAGCTGTCACTATTCACCTTTGGAGCCTACAGTGCTCGGATGTAGAGGCAGGGGCAGCGAGCGAGAGCCCTTGGGGCTGCCTCGCCAAGCTCCTTCCAGGGCAACTTTTGTGTAACATGTTCACAAGAAATCACCAGCTTGCGGGAGAGCTGCAGGGAGCGAGAGCACACATTGGCGTGTTTTGTTTTCTCAGAGAAGTGTGGAATTTGAAGCCAGGTCCTTTGGCTTATCTGTTGTAAACCATGACGGCTTCTCAGCGCCACACCACTCACTATTTCCTAGAGAAGGGATTCTGAGAAAAAAGAAAGAGCCCCAGTTCCCTAGAAACATTAAATTAACACAAGGGATCTGTAAACGAAACAGCAGAGGTTTGAAAGCCTTACCCTTTACTGTTTCCTGCTTTCTTGGAAAAATCTCAGTATTAAAACAGATTGGATTACATTACAGGACTAGTTGCTGCTGAAGAATTTTATTTTGGGTTATAAAATACAATGTTTGCTGTTTTTCTAATTCAATTTGCTTTTACCTTCATTATGTCACACTGTTACGAAGGTTCCTGTGAGAAAATGCAGGTTGTTATTGCCTGCAAACCACCCCAGTCATCATCTGCTCTCACTTTGCAAAGCAATCTTGGGTAGAAACTGTCGTAAGTATAACGCCGACCTAAAGAAATATGTCGTATTTTTAAATCCAGTTGGAGCTAGTGCTTTGAGCATATAAAAATTACATTGAGAACTTGTTTCTCCTCAAAATTTATAAAGGTACAGCTCTGAATTAAGATACTGAGCACAGCACTATCAGCGAGTTTGCATCTCCGAACTGCAAAATGAAAATAAGCCATCAAGCTTAACCTTGCAAACTTTATTTTCATGAGTTCGTGCCTTTGGAGTTAAGTTTTCATTTAGAATAACAAAACCAACAACCTAGAATGGTCCCAGAATAATTTTGCCACGCAGGACTGGTTGCAACTCTGGACCTGTTCCTGCAGTCCTGACAGAAGCAAAACTCGCTTTTAATACAGGGGGATTTTTTTTTCTAGGTGATAGCCACAAAATCAAACTTCCTGGAGAGAATAAAATCTAAAACAAATTTTATATTCACATTTAAATATTTTAAGTAGGTGAAGTGAAAATTCTTGGCACTCCCAAATGACATCAAAGATTGAGGGAGGAAAAAAAAAGAGAAGATTCTTGGTAGCAATATATTTAGCACCTTTCTTGGAATGTAATTGTTACTGGAAACTTTGGGGGTGTATCCATAGGCATTAACCACTCTTGTACAGTAAGGTCCTGTCTCTGAACTCATAAAACTATTATACAATACTCTAACTACGTTACAAGGCCTGATAATAATCATAAAATCACAGTGYTCTACAATAATCCTAAAGAAAATAATGAACTTGTCCCTGGAAGATAAAGACAATAATTAATTTGTACCTGGAAAAATATTTTGCTGCATATGCTTGTGCAATTAGAATTTTTTTTTTTCTACAGACTGCAGGGATGCTTCTTACACAGCAAATAAGAGCAGAGTTAAAAATAAAAAGCTGCAGGCCCAGACAAATAGCTGACTTTGCCAAACTTACGACCGCGTGTGAGAGCTCGATTTAACAATGTTTTTTTCCAGGTATTCATGGGTTCTGTGAAAAATGGGGGCAGGAGGGGGCTGGCGTTACAGTGAAAGCAGGGCATGAAGGTCGGAACCAGCTCGCCTTTCCTGCTGTCCTTTGACAATATTCATCTGCCCGGTTTAAGCTTCCCGCGGAGGGCGTTCCGCSGAGCCGGCGGGAGCGTCGCCCCCGGCCCGGCACAGGGGCACTCTCTGCGCTGGGGGAGATGCAGCCCAGGCCGGCAGAGCCCCCGGGCATGGACGGAGCAGCCTCCGGCCTGGCCGGCAGGTAGGACACGGCAGCACGGCCCTCGCCGGCCCCTGCAGATAATAACCCCTGGCAAATGTCTTCACGCCACGACCTTTATGTTTGGAGAGGACACGCATCGACACCAAGGCAGACTGCGGAGCCACTCTTAGGCGAGGCATGAATTAAAAATATAAAACGCATGAACTGACTGAAGAAAGTGACACGGGGGCTCTAAGGATTCTTAAATTATTAATTCTTGTTCCCTTTCACATGCTACTGTAGCATCCAATACCACCAGCAAAAAAAAATTAACATTGAAACACATAGTTATTACAATATTACACAAAACCCCAGGATATAAAATATTTCAAATTGATTTTTTTTTTCCCCAGAAAGTTAAATACAGAAATTATGGCTCAGACCTGCCTACAATTTGCAGGCAACTTAAATGACTTGAAAAAGAAAATAAATTAATGTACTATTCATCCAGCTGAATTCATAGTTGAACATTCAGATCAAAAAGCAACAAAGAGAGTAGCTCATATAATCTTTAGGATGTAATTTTAAAAACTCAGCCACAGAATTATAGCAATTTTGACAGCACAAAGAATAAAATCATGGTTAATACAGAAGCCTTTTTGTCTACCGGCTTCACATGTATCTATTAAGTTATAATAAGGTAAAAAAGATATTTGCTAAAGGAAAAATTATTTTAATTTTTGTTGTTCTTCATACAATATTCCTGTCCAACTCTGAGCTGATTCAGCTTTCAGAATGATTTCCTTTCACCTCATATCTTTTGGATTTACATTTACCATTAGCATCAGATTTTTTTTCTGAGAGCTACCACGGACTGTGGGCTGCTCCTTATTCTAGTAATTAAGCTCTAACTACATAAAAATGCACATTTAGCGGACTAAAAAATATTTCAGGCTGTCACAGCCGATAAATTTCCATGTCTAAATGTCTTTAAAGCAAGTTAATGTTGAATCAAGGTTCCCTTTTCAAGCCACAAACCGATCTGATTTACTGCTATTGAAGTGGAGTTCTAAAGGAAGCAGCCCAAATTCTTTTCCCTCTTCTATAATGCAAAGCCTACCTGCTCCAAAGAAATTTCTGATTTCAGTAAAATCAGACCCATGTTAAATGAGTACATTTAATTTTACAGAAATATGCATTTAAACTCCCTGTAAAGTTTTATGTCCATTTCTTCTGAAATATACATGTAAACTTCTATTTTAGACTTATGCAGACATCTGACCTTCTAAAAATCATAAATATTGACTGTATGCTGTCAGATAACCATTAATTGCTACTTTATCCACAGTCAACAACAATAAAATCTATTTTCAAAAAAGATACTTGCGAGGCTCTTGTAATATTTGCAGAAACAATTCCATATTAGTAGTATTTATTTATAACTAGACACTAATCCTCTAGCAGATTTAGGTGAAAATACAAATGTTCATCATTTGTGAAAATACAAATGTACTTAATACCTGGTACAAATCTGCAGAATAAATCCAACTACTGACCATGACAAAGTAACAGATTTTTCCTATAAACATTCAGTTTTTTGAGACTATGATATATAGATGTATTTTAAGAGGTTATGCTAGCAAATGAGTTTTAAGAACTTACTCAACATACAAAGTATATTTATCATGAAAATTATATGCTTGGAAGAGTTACTCTGATGAATTWAATGCAGGGATGTAACAAAATATTTGCTTTGAGGAGAGGGAGAGACAGAAGTAGAAAAGCAAGCTCACTCTAAATGAAATATTTGAACAGTTTAACTTACTATAAATCCTCCTTGTGATATTTCATATGAAACCAAGCAGCTTGATAATAAAACCAAAAGTAGAGCTGGAATGAGTAGCCTTGGGGGTGCAAATTAGTGTCCAGCCTAATGGTAGGATGCGGGGCAGATTCTCAGCTGTTGGTCCACAGATTTAGCTGCTTTCGGTGGCACTCGGACAATTTATAGGACAATTTCTACCAACCACCATTTTGCTATTCAAACAGTGCCATACGAGGCCTGCTTTCGAGAGAGAAAAGGAGGGCAGGATTTCTAAYAAAATAAATACCACCACCTGATTTCATGTTTTCTTTCGGATTGCAATAGGAAGAACTCAAAGTCAATTACAATGTCGCACTGTAGATGTGGGACTGAAGTCAATCAGGCCYAGCATACGCAGTTATGGGAAACAGCTCTGAATGGTTTTAATTATATTTTCCTAGAAAGGCTTATAGAATGTTATTGATATTTGACCTGGATAGTTCTGTTTTCTATTACAACATACATAATATCAATACGGCAGGGTACATGTCTGCACACAGCAGCTCTTAACCCTTTGCAGGCCTCAAGCAAAGGAAGGAAAGCAGGTGACTATATATTTTTTTCTGATCTCAGGAAAGCAGATGTCATCAAGCCTGTCACCTGTCCCACAGTGTTGAACACGCTACGAAGCAAAGGGCAGATGAGATGKCCCACATATCCCAGCATGGTCGGGGAAGGAAGGGGCCATGCTGCTCGTTTTGGGTAGGGTACTTGGACCTCAGGTACCTCACACTTTACAGTCGCCTCCTTCTTGCTCTCCCTGAAAGCAGATTTGTGCACTTGCCCCCCTTGGGCCCTTCTGCCGCATGCTGCTTTCAAACACACATATTTCAGCTGGCTGAATCTTTTAATAAATTAGATACCCTCAAGTTGAGGAAAGAAAAATAAAAAAGAAAAAGGGCCTTGTGGCACGAACAAAGAACTCCAGCTTCTCGGCACTATAAATCTCGAATCCGCCTGGCCTGCAAGGGGGGCAACGAAAACAGGCAGCGAGCGGCTCAGCGGCGCTCGGTGCTGCCCAGCCGGGCCTGGCGGGTCCATGAGCCCCGCGCCGGGTCCGTCCGCCCCGAGCGGCACCGAGGGACCCACACGGAACCCGGCACCGCGGCCTCCCCCGCCCCTGGCGGGAAGCAGCCCGGCCGCCCCCTGCCCGAAGGCCATCCATGAAATCAGGGGTAGGACCGGGATCGAAATTCCCGCATCGTTCTGCCTGCTCGCTGCAGGCACCGCTCGCCCGGTAGGTCTCAGCACACAGGCTGAATTAACAGTTTGGGGAAAAGGAAGAATTATTTCAGCAGGAATTCTGTGATAAGGCTGATGGCAGCTGGACAGGAGGTATTCAGGGCACCCACCTGAAAGGCCAGTGCTGAAAGCCTCGAAGGAAAGCGAGGCATTTGAAGAGGCCTGAGCATTATCAAGCAGCCAGTTCAAGGGAAAAAAAGCGGGATTTTAACAGGCCGTGGCCAACATTAATAACCACACTGCTTACAGTAAACATATATAAATATATATGCAGCGAGAGAGGACGTAGCTCTGCACACTAATCTGARAGGTTTTGCACTGGGAAGGGGCTCTCCGGTATTCCACACGCCGAASAGCAAGGCTCGCATACGTGCCGGCATCGGAAACCAGCTACACACAGGAGAATGGACACACTAGTTTGACAGCAAATATAGGTTAGAAATACCTGGAAGAGACTGGCAAAACTGGCCAGGAGAGTTGTCTCAAAGCCCTGGCACACGGCTCAGAATGATCTTTAAAGTCCATTGAAAGGGGAATATACGGAAGAGCTGAAAAGGCAGCAAATGCAACAGTCTAAAGGAAACAACCTCTGCCCAGCTAACGCTCTGCTGGGCTGTGTTCTGCACTCACACAGAATCAAACTGAAACCAAGAGGGCACCAGCACACTGAGGATTTATTTCCTTTTTCTTTTCTTTTCCTTTTTTTTTTTTACTTGTTTTAATAACAGCATAAGCTTTCTCATGCTGCGCAAATTAAATCCAACCATTAACTGTAAGAGGTAGGGAGGGAATTTTTCATGGGAGAAGCTCTGCTCCTAACCCCAAAACAGGGGGATTCTCTTGCTGTTCTCAGGAAGCCCGGGGCCAGGAGGAAAACACGGCACTAACTGGCCCTACCAAAATTCACCATTACCCACTCTGCCCGTGCTGACACGTTGGGTGGGAGCAGCCGCAGGGTCCGGACCGGCCTGGCCGGAGCCGGCGGTACCGCCGCGCTGGTGCCTGGGCAGGCGGCTGGGGACACAGTGACCTGTGGGCCACCGAGCATGGCACCAAGAGCCATTTTATCCAGGGACTTCAGGCAGCCCGGTGCTATTTGGGTGCGTGGTGCACGAGGGAGAGACCTCAACCCTCCGTGCTGAAAAGCAAAGGACCCCTGGGGCTGCGCTCAAGGAGGAGGGCTTCTAAGGGACTGCACTTAGTGACAGATGTAAATACAGCAGTCCTGAAGGGATGGGGAAAGGGACTTCACCGCCCTCAAACAAAGACCTGGGTGACCTTGGGGAAGCTGCAAAGTGCCCCCTTTGGGAAACTGCAGCAGAACAAAACAGAGAGCAGAGCACTCCGGGGCTGACGCGCAACCTGATGACAGTGTGGTAAGAAATGGCTTGTGACCGACAGGACAGGCAGCAAAAGGGAACAGTTAAGCCTGGGTGAGTAACCAAGAATTATGAATACATGAGAGCTATGAAAGTGTTCTTTAAAAACGCTGCTCGCTGCCACAGCAATGCCGAAACCTCCGTGTTGCATCAGGCACGAGGGGAAAACCCCACGCAAGACGGGCGCTGTGCTCGGCCACGGGCACCCGGGAGCCAGGCTCCGCGCAGCGGCACCCGCATTTGCCCTCAGCCACTGCCGGCGCTTTTCCATCTGTGTGGCACTATTTGCTGCTTTGTCGAAATGCCCAGCACCCAGGGTCCTGCTGCCAGCCCCGCCGTTCTTAGTTTTCATGAGGGGAAAAAAGCACAGTTTTCACGACGGAGGTGGAGGGAAGACTTGAGGACGTTAACCCTGCGGGACGGGAAGTGCGAGGCAATCCCTACGCGCTTCCCCATGCCTGCGACTGCAGGTGGCTCCCCGAACCCGCTGGGAGAGCCGGAGACGGGAAACGTGATCCCAAACAGGGCTGCAGGGGACACCGCATTTCTAGGACCTGGCTTTGGGAGCCGGCAAAGCTCAGTCATAGTCCCAGCACAGAGCAGGGCCGCCCATTCCAACCTCCCACCATCCCAACCTCCCACCATCCCAACCTCCCTTCTGCAGGCACAATCGTCATATAAACAACAATCTAAAACCATTTTCTTTGGTAACATTTTTTCAGGATGAGAACAATAAGAGGGCATGTGTAACTGCAGCCCCTCTCCACCACCCTTGGGAGCGGAGCAGATGGCTTCATTAGCTTTTTTTATATCGTCTTTGCTATTGAAATGAAAGGGAAAATTCCTTTTCCAAACACATTTTGTATGGGTAGTCAGCAAGTCCCGGATAAAGATTAAAACTCGCATGGAGTAAATTACAGAAGAGTTTGGGAAATTCAAATGCCACAAATCACTTGGGTGAGAAATTTTGGGAAAAAAATCACTCTAAAGGCAATAACGACGCTCACAGAGCAAACCGAACCCCTTACAAGACAACGGCTCCTGACAGGTCAAGGAGGTGGTATCATTTTTAAAATAATCGAGCCTGGGCAAAACAAGCCAACTAACTGAGCAAACATTAGCAGCAGCCTCAGTACAGTCCCAGGGGAGCATCAGGACACGCAGAGCCCAAGAGAGTCTGATCCAAGCAGGTTAAGGAGAGGAAACTGCGATTCGTGCGGCTGCTGAAGCCGTGCGCGCCTCTTCTCCTGTTGCACCACGTTTGCCTATTGCTCCCCTATGGAGACCTGGCACTTTCAGCCTTCGCTGCCGGTGCCACCGCCTGAGCAGTGAGAGGGACCTTGCAGGAAAAGCACGGATCCGTGGAAACAGCTTCCCATGGACCTGSCGCAGCTGGGGCTCCGCCACCGCCCGGGTCAGCCGCCAGCTGCTTTCACCAGCTCTGACTTGGACTACAATAAAAGCCTCAGGGCTTACGAGTAAAATGCTTATGCAAGGTGAAGGCTTTCACAGATTTTCTATTTAGGCACCTTTTTAATAGTACAGTATCACTGCCAGCCTTTGGGAAGCCTGGGAGCCTTCCCTGCTGGTACGAAGAGCAAGTCCTGGCGGGACACAAGATGTTTCTCCCTTGGGGTATTACAGCTCACCAACTCAGCCTGAAGTCTAGAGTTTTCCTGCATGTCCTTTAGGGCAGGTCACACAGCACGTGATGCAGTCACTTGCACTTCACAGTCTGTATTACAAGGGGGGTTTATAACTACTGAAACCAATTATTAGCAAGCTGAGTGATTTCCATGTCGGTGTTTAGAAGCGCTAGTATTATTTTTCTTCACAGGTTACAATGCAGTTGTCGAAGCGTAGTGAAGAAAAGGCACCTTGGAAAGGGCAGGGCAGCTACAGCCAGGCAGCCTTGCCTACTTCCTAAAAGTTTGCTGGCTTACACAGAAATCTTTGATGAAAAGCTTTTTCCACCTGTAGCTCATGCACTTCGTTCTCGTGGTCCAGCACAAAACAAGTTGTAGTGTGCAATGTGCTGAGAAAATAGAACAGACTGGACTGGACTGCCTACATCAAGAACATCTTTTCCTTGACCTTTATTGATACTAAGAGTTGATTTGTGTCCAGATTCAAAAGAAAATGGATCAAAACTTGCACCTTCAATTTACAGCAAAAGGAGTTAYCATCAAGAGTTCCCAAGAGTTAAGCAACTTCAAACAGACATCAGCTTTTCAAGTACCTTTTAAAGATTTTATGACGAACTTAGGCCAATTACTAGGCTTTGCGGATTGATCGAAACGCCACACAACTGCTGCAACACAGAAAGTAATTTCTTTTCACGCTGGATTTAGTCATGTAGGGAGCCAAGCTGAAATTTGTGCTCTAGAGCAAACGTTAACAGAGCCTTTCTGCACTGGGACCAAGGCCCATCTGCAAGTGCTGCTTGCAGAAGTGCAAGGGGTTTTTCTGAGCAGGCTGCTCTGCTGACTGCTGCCCGGAGCTCAGCACCCACTTCGTGCATGGGGACAAGGGTACAGGGCTCAGGCTCTCTGGACAGGCAGTGTAGCTTCTGTCCTCAATATAATCCAGTCGTGCGCTTCTCATCAGAAAGTATTGAGAACAGCAACAAATTCTTTTTTTTTGTTGTTTTTTCTCAAGATTCATCCCTCAGAGGCCAGGAACATCACAAGCAAAGAGAACTGCAGCCTGACAGATGTGCCGGTTACCTACAACAACCTGTTTCCAACCAGCTAACCATACAWGTTTTACATAGGAAATAAACCAATTACATATCTATGTGTATTTTGAATTCAAAGTACCAAAAAGGTGACCTTCTGAAAGCCAAGAGCAGCTCTGACCACTTTCTCATGAACACTAGACAAAAAGCAGGTGCAGAGTTGGTAGTTGTTCTGTCAAACACCTACACTGTCTTTGGCCTTCCCAAAGCACCCACCACCTTTGTGCGCAGATGCCAATACTGATTTTATAAACTTGGAAAGCTGGAGGAAGATTATCATCTCGTAGCTTATTTTCCAAATCCGACCACGTTGGTCCTACATCAGACCCTGTTTGGAGTGCCTGCATTCTGCCTGGTAAGTCATTCCAGAGCCCGGGCACGGCAGATGCACGTTGCTGTAGGATCACTTTGCATGAAAATATTTACAACTGGGGTGTTAAAAGAGGGAGCTGGTTAGTCCCCAGCCAAATTAACTCAAACTGAGTGTTAAAAACTCTTCTTGAAAAGCAGTCACTGAAAGGCCTGGGATGAAATGCTCCTTTCCTAGGTACCTGCTCCTCTGCCTGCTCTCTGACTGAGAGTGAGGAGTGGGGAAAATTAGAGGCTCACGGATCAAGGAGTTCAGAAATTTCACAAGAGAGGGCAGAGAGGAGCAGTCAAAGCTGCATGGACACCCCTCCTGGAGGCAGGATAGTAAGAGGGAATGGCAGTAGGTCCTGTCCTGCTCTTGGGATTGCCCTAGTCAGGCCTCCTCCTCGCGGTGCTGAGAGCCTGGAGCAGCTAATGATCAGTTCCTGGTACTCGGCCGGGACACAGCGCGTGATGGAGCGCAGGTCTGACCTGGCACAGCCCCCTTTCTACCCATCTCATCCCAGCTGGCTAATCTTGAAATGCAGAACAAAACCCGAGCACCTTCCCTTCTGCTGCTGGGATTTCACAGGTTAGGAAGCCTCCTGAGCACCTGCAAGTCAACTACAGGAAAAGACAAATTACTAATAACACAGTGAAGCCCCCTGAACAAACCCGTCAGAGCCTTGGTGCCTCTGCAGCTCAAAGGCAGAGCAACGAGGTGCCTGCCACAAGCACTGACCCTGGCTGGCACGTTCCACAGGTGGCCTGAGCAATTCTCTTTGACGGGATTATGATAACGTCTTTGGAAAGGTCACTTTTCCAAACCAAAGTCTATAAAAGGTAGCACAAGCAGCATGCCCAGCAGCTGTGGCAAGGAATGAATGGGCATCTGCTACAGAGCTGAAATGTCTTAAGGACAAAGCAGGAGTCGTTACTGCACCTTAGGATTTACAAAAGATAAACTACAGCCTGGAAAAGGCAGGGCACCATGATGGCAGGAATTACGTTTTTTGCARAAGAAAGATGACCAGCTACTGTAAGAAGAGGACTCTTTAGGGACATTCTGATGTTGCGGATTTTTTAGTTCATACACAACCCCCACAATGTGGTAGTCAAGTTTAGTGGAATGCAAAAAATCCGTGTGTAGATAGGTATGTGAAGAGCAGTTCACTTTGATAAAGCAAAGCAGCCAATGCTCTGTACTTTCCCTGTGTACTCTGTGTGCCAAGTTTTTTTATTTTTTTAATTATCTTGTAATACTATTGGACCCAGAAGCTGATCAGAAAGGACATGAAATAATAACACACCCACTCCAAACATCTTAACAAAAGGAGAACACCCAATCCTAGAGCAAGGTCCAAATAATGATTTATCTTTTAGACTTCTAAAGAAGATATTACACAATGATGTTCAGTTTGTTCTCAGAAATGCTGTCAAGCTCTGCAATGGTTTGTCTGACCGACGTGCTTTGTTCTTTGGAGTTAAATCAGCTATATGTTGCACTGTTAATTGATCCCTGAAAGCGTGATGCATTAGGAAAGAATAAGCTGAGAAGGAAAAAGCTATTCAGAACGGGGAGAAGGCAAAAGAAGAAAGAGGTTGTGGCTGAAACATGAATGGAACCAGATAAGGCCTGGAAAGGGGCAGAACCATTTGGAATCGGGTCTACACAGAAGCGGTGCGGGAACACAAGAGCCTTCCCAGGGGCTTCCATACCCTGCTCCTGTGCCACCCCACTTAATAAACAGAGAGTCTTAATCCATTCACAGAGTAACTAGTCATTAGCAATGTGACATTGCAAATGTTTTTCTTGATGCACAGGACTAAATTAGCAGTCTAAGTAACTAAATTAATGGTGGCAGTGCTCTGGGATGAAAAAGGCTATAGAACAACGACCTGTAGTGTCAATGGGAACTGTGTAGTAAAAGAAGCAAAAAGCCACACGTTTGGGAAACAGGAATAGGAGAAGAGAACTTTGCTGATCGGCGCAAAGCGCAGAAATGCAGAGTTGTCATTGCTGGGGCCAAATGCGCAGGATAACGAAGAGCTGGCAGTGCTGGGCTCCCTCCACCTCCCACTGCCTGCGTGGCGCACGTGGGTGCTTTGTGACCGACGCTGCAGGACCCGCAGTCACTGAGTCCCCAGCCCCAGGGCTGCTGCACCGCGCATCGGTGCTCCCCAGCACTCCCCAGCCTCGTGTGGAAAGAGCCGGGATCCAGCCCCCAGGCGGTGATGCAAGACAGAGGCGACGTCAGAAGAGCTTCAGGCTTGTCTGGATACGTGCAACTGAGGCAGCGCTGCTGACATGATGACAGTTTCCCCAAGYGAACCCGTAAGGTAGAGACAGCAAACATAAAAAGCGATGTCTCAATTAACACAGATTTAAGGGTAGGCAAGTTTAACTGGACAGAATATGATGTATATCAGAAGCAGCAGCACAGCTGAATGCTGCACGACTGCTCCTCGGTTTGCGCCAGGAGGGAAGGAGGTGCCCTGAAAGCACCATTAAATTGTGGGCACCCTACGCACTTCCTCACCTTAGACCTCCGAAGCTTTACGGACAAAACTATCCAGTAYTTGATAGAATTCAGCCATTGAACGTTCAGGCTGAAGAAGCAGCCAAAGGAGAAGGTAATGGGGAGTTTCACCTTGTAGGACACTCAGAAAGGGAAAAAAGAAAGGGACAAATACAGCCAAAGTGACAAATACAAGACAAGACAAATTCTTTAATATTTATGGCAGGTATAATAATTGGCCTTAATATTTAAGGCCTTAATATTTAAGGCCTTATTATTTAAGGTCAGTATTTAAGGCCAATGAAAGTCCTATGCACAAAAGCAAAAAGTTAGCTCAGGCTTTCTGAACACCTGCGGATGACTACAGAAGACCTTAAAACTAATCTCATGATATTACTGTCGCGTTCATTCTCAAGACTCATTTTCTTTAAACAAACTCACATTGTTTTCAGCACAGACTTATCAAACAGCATCTGACTAGGAAGAAGCAATATATTCGTGTGGGCAGGACAAGAGAGGAATAAACAGTACACTGCCTGCCTAATCAGAGTATAATGATACAAAACACTACAAAAATACCCTGTGATACAGAATGAATGTTAGCAAGAGCCAGTGAGCCATGGCAGTACTAGCTGTTCAATATAAGTTCAAGGCAGTAAAAAACATGTAAAATGGCCATCTCCTAAAGACAGAGGAGTTCCTTTCAGGCCTTTAAAGTGGGCAGTGTATGAGATTAAGGCTAGTGGCTGGACATCTTACCTTTATATTAACTTTTATATAAAACACAGATCTGGTATTAAGTCATGAAAGGGTTGATATTTATGCTAAGGAGGCATCATGCCTGTCTGTCTTACCTATGATCTTCTGATTAACTATGCTGTGGATTGAAAAATCCCTAACATATGTACAACCTTAAATAAACATGTAAAATGAAATCCTTTGCATAGGAGATAGGAGATCATATACTGACTTGAGCAGTTTTATTGTTATATATGTTAACTAGGATGGCTTTAAGTGAAAATGAGACTCTCAGCTGCAAGGTCATTTCTTCTGAACTCAGATGCAAGGTGGAAACACAGGGTTATCATCAACCCCTCTTGCCCAGGACAGCTCYGAATTATTTCACCAAAATCCACGTACAGTTTCAGGCAGAGGTAGGTGCATTAAGTAAGGGATTGGCAAAAGCCAGCACACCCAACTGGGAGCTGCCTAAATCAACCCATACGAAAGAGGTTATAAAACAAGCAGGGAAGGATCTTCAGTTCTATMTTATTTCTTTCGGGGACTTGGAGATGTCCCTTTCAGCTGCTGGGAAGCGCTTCCCTCCAGACAAGATTAGAGATTCAAGCCTTCTCGTGGAGGCATTGGTGCAGGCTCYACCACAGCCGATGGGGAGAGGCCACACAAAGCAAGGACATCCCGACCGGGTGCCAAGGCAGTCTCCTTGCTGTTGCACTGTGGAGTCATACTCAGTTATTCCAAGCAAAATTCCCTCTGGCAAGACGGGCCACAGCCCATGCCGGGAGGCCGCTGCTGCTGAGCGGTGGTGCGGGATGTGCCGGGCGGCCCTTCCGGAGCCGGGGCACAAGCGGCAGCGCCCGGACACTCGGCTCTGGCCAGGGACGGCAGCTCAGGAGCAGGTCCGAGGATCTGCACCTGGAAGTCAGGTGCTGCAAGTGCCAATTCCTAAGAACCTGGAATTAATTCCCATGGCAGCCGGCCAGCACTTCTACCGGCACCCTTACTTACAACCAGCGCTTTAGCTTCTCCAGTCACCAGTGTAAGAGACTACTGTGGATTGTGTTTATGTGAGAGACTCTTGTGGATTGTGTTCTGTCTCGACATTGTTGCCATATAGTTTCCTCCTGTCTCTGGGAAGACTGAGATATGCCAGGTGTCTTRTCTTCATCCAATTAACAACTTCTTGGCCTTGACATCCTGTCTGTGGGAAGACTGAGATACCAGCTCAAGGTTTGTTATCTCTACACAATTTACAACTTCATGGATTAGCCCAAGACCCCAACAATGCTCAGCGGAGCCTGACGAGCGGCACTGGCAGTTGAGTGGGGGGAGAAGAGGAGCACCAAAGCAAAAAACTTCAAGAAAGTGGGCAGACTCTTCAAGAACTGGGACAATAAAAGGACTACGTTTTACCCCCCCAAGGGGGGAGATGCGCGCTAAGAGAGAGGCTTCTTTCCCTTCTTCTCAACTCTCTTCCAAGAAAATCATCACCTGCACCGAGGCAGAGATGACAAAACGTAACTCGACTGGTGGTGGTGGTAGCTAATCTTGCTGCATCTCTCCTGCTTGCTTGTTTCTCTTTCTTCTTTTCCTTTTTGTTTTCCTTTTCTTCTTCTCTCTGTCCTATCACTGTTATGAAAATAGAGCTTTTAAGGTTGTATGTCATTTGACCTCGTTTGCGTCTTAATCTCGCTCTTGGGATCGTATCGAAACCTTCCCCGACAGTGGATCGGGACAACCAGGAACATGTGGGAAGAGGGATCCACAATGAGAGAGTCTGGCAACCCTGAGGACAGCAATCACCGATCAGGAGAGGAGGAACCGGCCTTATGTGGGATGCGGCAGAGCTGGATCACAGGGAAGAGTATGGCTTTGTAATTAAACAGAGGAGTTCGGCATAAAGAAAAGGTCTTGGCCATTTGGAAGAGGTAAGCAAACATGGCCATCAGCCACAATAAATAAAAGCATATTAAAAAAAATCCTTTACACAGAGAGACTGGAAAACGGGGCTTTTTCCTTTTTATTCAGGTTTTATTTTGCTGAGTTAGTTATTTTGCTGAGGAGTCACTCCATAAAGATGGAATGAGCTGTGCATTCGGGAAGCTCAGCTCCTACTAGAGCAAGTGGGAAAAGCGTGGATCTGGCAGCTCGGCTGCCTACCCTGAAGCTGCTCAAACCTCCACAAGGTCCCTTCACTCATTCACAGTGCAGGCGTTCCTAGAAAGAGCCAAAACCCAAACAGGCTGTTCATTAAGGAGCTCAACACATCATTAAGCACAAATGAAAGGTAAGACTTTCAAAAGCAGCAGCACAGGACCCCGTCTGCCTTCTGGAAAGCCAAGGGAAGCTTAGCCCTGACCTTGGGCGGGGAGGAGGCTGGTGTTGATTTGGGTTAACGAGAAGCAGTTTAGAAAATCCCAGACAAGGTGGTGAAACGCTCAGATTAAGGCGGCTGCCAGGAGAAGCAGGGCTCTAATGGCCGTTTATTCCCCCTGACCTGATGCATTAAGGCTGATTTTCCGCACACGCCAAGGGCGTGCTATAAATCTCCCCAGGCCCTGCTTGGCAGCTGTACTGGGAGGCAGGCCGCGGCGGTGCTGGGGAGCAGGGGTGCCCGGCAAAGCCCACGCACGGCTCCCCGCGCGGCAGGAGCCACAGGCCGGCCGTGGCACACAGCGCGGCTTCACCTGCGTCGCGCAGCTCCCGCACTTCCCGGGGACCAGGCAGCCATGTCCCTGCGGATACTGTCAGGCAAGGCAAAAACACATGTCACAGAAGCCCTTGGGAATTCATAGTGTGAATTCCTAACAGCTTTGTATCTGCGGACATGACTTTTCTGGGTAGGTCAAGGCATGCTGTCAGGTCAGTGCGTGGAGGACAGCGTCGGTATCCATTCCTTCACTAAATAAATAAACAAATCAGCTCTCGGTGGCAAAATCCTTGTCCCGCTCGGGTGGGACACAGGAGCCTGGCTGGTGACGGCWGCGCGATCCAATGTTCCCTGCAAGCCACGAGCCCGCCGTTCCCCGGCCCTGGCAGCGCTGCGGCCTGCCCRGCACATGCAGGCCGAGGGGGTGCGTTTGCTGTCTCACCCAGGCAGCTGGCTAAGCCTCGCGAAGGGTTTCAGGAGGTGGCTTTTCAAATCCAGTGCTCATAACCTTAAGGAGAAGACAATAGACTGGCTTTCTGCGGGGGAATGCAGCAGTCAAGCGCACGGCTTCAGATGGTGCTCCGAGGCAATTCAGGAGATGGTAAAATAAGAGCTGGCCAGCTCTGAAGGAAAATATTCCTGAAGAAAATACGTGTCAAAAGAAGTCTAACAGGTCTGAAATAGGAAGTTCTCTCAGTTACTCTGGAGCATTTATTACTGTGCAGTAATAAATGTACACATATAGGCCACAAAGGCCACTAATTAATATCAATCAATATCCAGCCTTTATTGACACCCAATGCAAAAATAAAAACTGCATCTCACTTTTTCATGTTCACCTACCACCTATATCAAAACACAGGATCGGGTCCTTTAAAGAAAGTTTCCCCTCTGTTCTGGAAAGCAATTATTATTGTCTGAACAAAACATTTCAACAGCTTCCTTGCCACATCCCAAGACAAGCCCAAGAGTGGGAAGATGGCAACAATTAACAAGGGATCTCAAGGATCACAGAGGAGCTCAGCTATTTTTATGGAAGTAAAAGATCCTGGCCTGAATTTATCATACTATGGTGCAACTCAAGAAGAAAAAATGACAGAGAATTAAGATATGTAGTGTAACGGAAGTCTGCAGGTAATAAACTCCATAATCCAGTTAGAACAGACATTCCCCAAGAGAAGAATGGCATTATACCTAAATAAGCAAAGAAATTATGCATTTATTTGCAGCAGCAGCAACATCTCTGGTGTCATTAACCTCTATATGTACATACGAATACAGTATTTTGCAAATACAGATTCAAGACTGCAGGTATGGACAAAACCACCTCATTCTCCTCTATCAGTAAGCAATGGAGCGCAGTAGGAGAGGACCTAAGACTGACACCGTTGGTGTGAGCAGCCGAGAYGCAGCCTTTGCACAGCCGGGAGTTTCACTTCTGATCTTCCAAACCCGCTTGGATGCAGCCCTGTGCTCCATGCTCTGGGTGACCCTGCATGTCCAGGGGGGTTGGACTAGATGATCTCTAGAGGTCCCTTCCAACCTCAGCCATTCTGTGATTCCGTGATTCTGTCTGGCTCCGTTTGGCCTCTTTGGGCTCCATGAGAACATGGGACACATTCTCCTCTTCAGTTTCACCTGAAAGAAATCCAGTTCAAATGTTCCAGCTCACTTAAAAAGCACATTCCTACCCTGGACTAGATATACCCAAAGTGCCCTATGTCAGCATCAGTTATGTTTTGGATTAAACCCCACAGTTTATACGGAGTACACAGTGTGAGGCCAGGCTTATAGAATCACAGAAAAAAATTTAGGTTGGACAAGACCCTTGGAGGTCACCTAGACCAACCTCTTGCTCAAAGCAGGGCCAAATTCAAAATCTGATAAGGTTGTTCAGGGTCTTGTCCTACTGAGTTTTGTCTATCTCTAAGAATTGAGACTCTACAGCCTCTTTGGGCACCCTGTTTGGGCCACAACATCTGCTGGCCAGTGCTTAACTTCTCATGCTTTTTTCTTTTTCCATATCTCCAATTTCTCTCATGCTTTTTCCATATCTCCAATTTCTCTTGCTGCAACTCGTGGATGTTGCTTCTTTTCCCTTTGCTGAGAGTCTGACGTCATGTTTTCAATAAACCCATAGTAGTCAAAGCCTGCAATCAGAATCCCTGTCCTAGTCTTCCCTGTCTGTACCTTTCCAGCTTGCCACAGGAATGCTATGGGAGACTGTGCTGAAAGCCTTGCTTAAGTCAAGGTAAATGCTGGCTACTCCCTTCACCCACAGAGCCAGTCGTTTTGTTGTAGAAGGCAAGAACCAAGTTGGTCAGCATGATTCATCTGTGGTAAATCCATGTTCCCAGTCACTTTGTTGCTTTTGTGCACTTTATGGCTTGCCATAAACCTATCAACCATGACAAACAGCAGCCTCYCAAGGGCTGACTCATGGCTGACTCTCTGTGCACCCTCAGCTGCATCCCATCCAGTTCCATGGACGTGTGCATGCCCAGTGTACTTAGCTCCTAACTCTACTGTCTCTCCTGTAAACAGCATCTGCTTCACCCAACTCCACCACTTGGCATAAGACACCACAGAGATCTAGGAGACAGCTTAAGCAGGAAGGCCCAGGCAGAGCYGGCACTGAGCACCTCAGCCTTTTCTGGATCCTCCATGAAGGGCTGCTGCTGCATTTAGCAACAGGACAACATTTTCCTTAGTCTTTTTTTTCCCTGCAGTTTTCCTGCAGAAGCTCAGCTTGTTGTCCTTAATATCCTTGGCCAGTTTCAAACCCAAACGAGATGAGCCTTCACAGCTCTATCCCTATACACCCATAAAATGCTTCTACACTGCTSCTGGGCAGTCTATCCTGGCGACCTCCTGGGCCACCTTCTGCCTCCTAGAAAATTCCTCTCAGAATCTGAGCTCAGTTGAGAGTTCCTCATTCAGCCTAACCTGCCACAGCAGCTTATTTTTGTGCACTGTGAAACAACTATTTTTGCAGAGTTTTTCCTTGATGACCAGTCGGGTTTCCTGGGTGCTTTGCCCTCAGAGCCATCTCCTGCAGGTTCCCACCAAGCAGTTTCCTGAACAAGCTGCAGTCCCGCGTCTCGGCTCTGCTCCTTGCCTTCCTCCCTTCTCTCAGCATCCTGAGCTTTAGCTCTCCATGGTAACAGCAACCAAGACTGACATTAATGATCACAACCCAAGCAATTCTTTCTTATTCAATTCAAGGACAATTTATGTCAGGAGGGACCTCAGCAGGTAACCTCCTGCTCAAAGCAGCATCAGCTGTGAAACCAGACCGGTCTGCTCAGGGCTTCTTCCAGTCAATTCTTGCCAACCTCCAAGGATGGCGACTGCATCCTTCCTGCACTCCTGCTCTGCTGTTTGATTATCCTTATGGGGAAATAAATCCAGTCAGAACCTCTCATTTCAGCTCACGCCCATCATCYCTCATCCTCCCACCATGCCTCACTGGARGAGTGTGGATCCTTCTTTTCTTGATAACTTCTTTGCAGTTATGGGATGGCTGCTATTAGGTCCACCCARTGTCTTCTTTTCTCCAGGCTCTGCCTCCTTTTGATAGGCAGTCTTTTGAAGATACCACCACAACACAGCCCTTACTGGCCTCTCCTCCGATGCTAATGCATAMGCTCTTGACCCACATGTTCACCCTGCCCTAGCAAAGCTGTGTGCATTCGAGACACTCCTCTGCACAGACTGCAGCATCTTCCTTGACTTCTCGGGGCCTAAAGCCCCCCACTACACAACTGCAGCCACGGGGGCCATCCCACCAYGTCTCTGCGAATCCAGTGCTGCGGATCTGTGACCATGTGTGGACTTCCACTTTCTGTCATTTGTTTCCTGTGTCGGGGAGGAGGGAGAAGCACTTGAGAGAGTTGCCCCGCTCTCCTGGAGGCCGTGTGAGAGCATCACCTGTCGTGCTGTCCCTTCCCTGCTTCTGCTGTTCTCTCTTCTGACATGGATCTGCATGCTTTGGTCTCCATCACCTGATGAAACCCATCTACATCTCTCCTCGTGGCCACCAAGCCTGCCAATAAAGATGTTTTGTCCCACAGAGTCAAGAAGATCCCATCTGTTCCTGTAGTCCTCTTTTCTTGAGAAGTGTCTTGTCATTCTGGAGTCCAAAGCACAGGGCCTGCCACTGGGTGAACAGACAATCTGCAGGATGCATCCACTCCTGCCCACGCTATTCCCCTTGAATGGCAAGGTAGTGGAGAACATTTGTGCTCCATCTGTTTACTCTGGCTTGCTGATCCCTATAATCCTCCTTCATGTGCTGAAGGTCCACCCTGGCAGTACTGCTAGCAGCAAAGTCCATGGGCTGCCCTGAGCAATCCCTGTCGGCCCTGGATTTAGGCCCTAGGGGAGCACTAAACCTGGAAGTCACCGGTGCCTCCRTACCCTGCACAAGGGAGCCCTCAAGCACTCTCAGCCATCACCCTCTCTCAGCAGCAGCAGCTCAGGGCGACRAGCACTGGCAGGAGGTCGGGCACAGCAGCTCCCAGCCCTGCTTTGCCAGGACACAGCCTTCCTCTCCTGCTGCCAGGGCACCAYAGAATCATAGAATCATAGAATGCCCAAGGTTGGAAGGGACCTCAGAGGTCATGGAGTCCAACCCCCCTGCTCACGCAGGGTCACCTAGAGCACGTGGCACAGGGCTGCGTCCAAGCGGGTTTTAAAGATCTCCAGAGAAGGAGATATACCATATCTGCCATTAATTCTGTATTCCTACTAGCTTTGTGCATCCATGTCATCCAGGTTGGTACAGCTGGTAACCAACCAACTACGGTTATCTCCTGATAATTTATCTGAAGGAAATAGTTTGAGACAGGACAGAAAATACTACAGTTCTTATCAGTCTCACTTATGATCTAGGCATCCCAAAGCAAAAAAAAATGTAAAYGTATGTAGCATAAACACAGCTGCATATTTATTTACATGGCAGAAAATAAAAGAAACAACTCAAATACTCCCCAGGCTATGAAAGGGATCCTGTGCTCATTCTGACACATGCTTAGGCTGTGTGTTACCTGCAGACCCGGCCCGCTCTGCAGGCCCAGGGACGCGATTGCTTATCCTCATTTTATCCGCATGCTGTTTATGGAGTGTGCGCGCGGAGCGCTCGGGCCAGGCTTCACAGATCGCCCTGCGGTCAGGAGCAAAGCCAAAGCCGTAAATGTAACACCCGGGTTTCGGGGGAGCTGGGAGCATGGAAAAGAGTTTGGGAAATGCTCCTGCACGGATATGTTTGAATCTCTCAGGAGCAGTGCGGGGCGTTTTCTGCAGCCTTCAGGCACTGGGCTATGGCACGAGGGCATTCCTTCTTCTCCAGGTCAGTCCAGTGTGGCCAAGGCTGCTAAGCCCRTCCCTTTCCTTCAGACAAACATGGGAAGAAACTCCCCCTTCTGTCACTGGATCATGCAAGAGAGGGGAGGGAAAGAGAAGAAAGAGGAAAAAAAACACCCTCTTCTGTCCACCATTTTAGAGAGAGAAAAAGAATTCATCAGCTGCTCTCCTATGTGACAGCCAAATGGAAAAGGAAGGGGACCAGGCTGTCTCCTCACCACGTTAGGGGGCACAGGAGGCAGGCTAGGAAGCGGGCAGGAAGCAGGCAACAAAAGGTAAGAGGAGATGCGAACCTTCCCCGTGCCCTAATGCTGTTGCATGGGAGTCAGAATTCCTAGAAAACTTCTAGGCAGCTGTGGAAAAAGGACTTTGGTGAAGCTGGGGCCGGGCGAGGGGGAGCGAGGGGGGCAGGAAGGGATGCTTGCGCAGCGAGGGCACATGTTTTGCTTTGTTTCGTGTTTGCATGCCTCATCCAAAACGTTACACAACACGGAGCTGCCTGTAGGTAGACCAGAACACTGACTCCGCACATGCCCCTGGGGAAAAAATAAAGACTCCAACCACATCAAAACAGGGCAAAAAGCCCACCCCACTGACGCCCGCAGGACCCTAACGCAGCCCCCAGCGAGGTGCAACACAGACTGTGCGTTAGAGAAGGGCCCCTGCTTCCTTGTGCCACAAGTGGCCTCTCGAGCCCATCCCGTGCGACTCCGTGCCCCACACTCACTAGCGTTTGCCAGGACACAACTGCTGCTGCCGCCRCCGGACCCTCCTGGCAAACAAAGCATCTCAGATTTGTCTCTCTCTCAGCATGCTATTTCCTGTGAAGAAATAATCTATACTACCAAAGATGGGCGGTACTAACATTTCTGGAAATAAGTCTTTTTATAGCTACATATAGTTGTTGTAGAAATTTAATACCTTGGCAAAAAAAAAAAAAAAAATCCTGAGCATGGAGAGATCTGAAAGTCACTCTGATAAGCACCTTCAAAGCTCACTTTCTTTTTATGCTCAGTGTGAAAAATATTGAGTAACTGTTTGCTGTTCCTAGAAAGGATGGAATTTTGTTGCCAACAGCTGTAGCCTTTCATAGGAATTATAACACTATATCGAAGATTTATGCTCCTGACAAAGGCATAAAGTTAGCTGAACCAGGGCAGAAAAACCAGAACAGTTTTTCCCTAACGGGCCTGACTTGCAGTGCTTTTGTTAACTCCTACCGCAGCGGAAATTTTTATCTTCAAAAGCAGAACCTCAYGCTGTGGTTTGATGTCTGCAACGATTTATAAGCCTTGCAGAGCTACGATGCACAGGCTGAACCGCTTTATTCTAAGCTCTTAAGCAAGAAACATACCCTGTCATCTTGAAATTCAACTCTTTTAGGTCACTAATAATTACCTCCAAAGCACATGACTCTCAATTTCCCTCCTGATAGTTTTGGGTTTTGTAATCCTGTTTTCCCCTACCTTCGGAAAAGATTTTCCTGAAGTCCTGACCATCTGGCAGAGCCACGAAAGAGAGGGGAGGAAACTGATGCTAGTCAACAGGCTGTCACGTGGACAGAGGACACAAACACGGGCAGCAATCCTGGGGCTCTTGATGAATTTATACGGATACAGGCAGCCCTACCATGCCTGCCAGGCACCCGCTTGTCCCAGTGGGAACTCGAGACCTTGTGCTCGGTGGGATTAGGGCCTCTGTGCTCCTCCTAACAACAGCAGGTAGCAGTACTGGACTATGATTTTTAAGTCAAAATGACAGTCAGCAATAAAACTCAGGATATCATTTTTTTTAAGGTTCATTTATTTGCAAACAGACAACAGCATATCCTGGGAGGAATCCGAGGTTCATTTACAGACACGTTCTACGGTGCTCCGTGAACATTATATGGAGTGACACAAGTTGGGAATTGATAAATCCATGGGCTCAGAAACATCTGCCCAAAGCCTCACAAGTCAGTGGCAGCGTCCTGTTTAGGTTGCAGAGTTTGGATTTCATTCCACAGCTGCTCAATCCACCAAATTGTAACTACAGGGCTCTTAGAAAACGTCACTAAAGATGTTTTCTGTCCTCCTAAAATTTCTGCATTTGGGTTTTTTTCTTCTTTTTTTTAAACTAGTGAACGAAAACAAATTAAAAACTTCTTATTAAGTGCAGCTGTGGGGTTTATTTGCCTGGGATCCAAACTATATTTCTCAGCTGAACCAAAGATAGCCCGCCTGATCTCTCTGAATGAGATGCACAATAATCCAAAGGCCTACATAYGGAAAGCAAACAAACAAACGAACAAATAAAACCCACCATGGCAGGTGCCACAGTTTTCATGCTCAGGTAGGGGAAAGCTAACACTGAATTTAAAACTCCTACATACAGTCCTTTAGGAGTGAAAGAGACTATAAAATAAAGCCTTTCTTCAAGGAATAACATGCCATCCTGCAGAAGATCAGCAAAAACTGAGGATACTTTGCTTGAGTAAACAGAATTTTAACTGAGCACAAACATGTGAACAGCAGGCAGGCTATTTCYACAAGTATGCATGATTCACGGAAATAAAGATTTAAAAACTCGAAGCCATAAAAATCTATTTTGATTTTAAAAGTATTTTAGTTTAAAAAAAAAAAAGTAATGTGCATTTAGTAGGCTCTTTTCATTTTAGTAGGTTCTTTTCATTACAAACGGATTCTTTAAAATAAATTGCCAGTGACAAATCATCATTTATAAGAACAGTTTCCAGTAAGGTAGAAGCTAAGTTATCTAGCATGGCACTTCGGAATGTAATTTTAAGCACGCTCACAGTTTTATTAGAGCCAATGGCTTTTTCCATGCTTGAAGTCAAGCATATGCTCAAGTACTCTACTGAGACAAAAGCTTACAAGCTTGTTGTTCAGAATGCAAAGGGAGGCTTTTTTACCCCAATCCACATTTTTTTTTTCGCATGCAAACAGCACTGACGGCATCCCCATCCTTTTCAGTTAACTTCAGCAGGCATTCAGTGTTTATTAAGGCACGGGCCGTGCTCCTAAAGAACGTGCAAAATATTAAAACTGACTTGGCTATTTGCCTCTTACCCTGTTTTCASACTCCGTATTGCCACAGTAAAAATTATGGTAACCTTTGATCTAATCTGGACATCTTTTCTAGCTCACACACAAGATTTGGCAATAGGATTATCAGGTACAGTCAACCCACACGAAACCAGAGAACCTGATAGGCATAAATAGAGCATATTAGTCATAAACCATCAAGAATGGGCAGAAACCATCTACAAAAGGAGCCCAAAGAACATACCTCTGAAACTATGTTTCTAGTAACGAAGCAGGTAATCTTGGGGTACTCGGCATCCGTGTGTGTGTGTGTGTGTGTGTGTCTGTGAGGAACGGTAGTCATTACTCAAAAGCTGAACCAGCAATTAGCAAACACACTGATTTGTACGGCAAACACTGAACATTATTAGCATGACAGGATTCATCATATCAACAAGATCTTTTCCAACACTTTCAATACCACAGGATTGCAGCGTGCTGAGAACTCAGCATTTTGACCTGTGGGAAGCACATATTTCTTTCTTTCTTTTTTTTTTTTTTTTTTACCCAGTTCTGCAGCTGGGAGCAAGCGTAAAATGATCTCATACAGGCTGAGCAGAAAGAAAAGCTGCTTTTATATTCCATTTAAAATGTCCTAGGTAAGACAACGCCATACTTGTCCAGCAGATCTTGACAAAACATTCTTGGGTGTGCAGCTAACCCAGAGGCAGGCACGCAGGCTGTTCCTAGCAACACATCTTCACAAGTTTAGAGGCTCATGCAAAACACACTGACATAGGAAAACTCACATCATCAGCATCACAGTAAGATCGAATCCAAAGCAGGTGCAGTTTGAGGTAGAAAAAAAGGGAGGTTAACCAGACTGCTCAGAAAGTGAGGACTGCTTCACTATTAAAACACCAAGCTCAGAAAGGTGTTTTAGAAATACATCTAATGTCTGACATCTAAATGTCAGAAAACAAGAGATTTGACTAAATAAGATTACGTAACATCCACTAAATCTGTTAGCTCCTAAGCTCTTTCTACAGTTAAGCAACAGCAAGTAATTTTGGAGGTAATGACCCTAGACATTTGTTCTCCRATAAACACAGGAACCTACATAATTCTAAATTACTAGATACCACTAAATTAAAACTGTAAATAAAAATCCTGCCAATATCAACAATATAGAAGTGAAACACTGTAARACATACATCAAACATAGATTTATTAGGTACAGATTGTGAAGAGTCTGCTGTTCAGCTAGTTAAAACTGCTCTTTACAGTCCAGCCTTTGGGTCCTATACCTCAGACCCTCCAAACTCAGCCTTTCCTTATGGAAGCTGCTGCTGCTGCCTGCCAGGATGCAGAAACTCAGCCTTGCTCACTCCCCAGACTTCGCAATGCGTCCTGGCATCTGGCCGCCTTCCAGGAAATTCGGGCTGTGCCCTATGCTGGTTTCATGCTCCATACCTATATGATCCATTACTTGAGATTACCGGTACCTTCAAGACATTCAAAATCGGGTCTGAGAACAAGCTTCAGATCATCAGCAATAACAATTCTGGCCTTACCTGTAGGATCCTCTACTATCATTTCCTTCCGCTTGGCCTTCAGCTTGTCTTTAACCCATGGGAACTCCTGCAAGGAATCCAAGAATACGTCAAACGCCTTAGGTCCTCTGGTAGGAAGAATATCAAGGAGCATCATGGTTTTCCTTTGGCTGGTGGTTTGGGATTTTATTTCTTGAACGTGACTGTCCGTGAGGATCCCTTCTTGGTAGAGATACTGAACGACGAGTCCATCGACGAGCACCTCTGTGCAGAGCTCCAGGCGCAGGGAGCGCAGCAGCAGCTTGTCCCTGGCATCCATCTGCCAACCTGGAATGTGAGAAAAGGAGTGGGAATGGGCATTATCTTTAATAATCTTCAACATCTGGGAGTGATGTTTGATACCTGGGAACCTCTAGAAAGAATGCCAAGGTCAGATTCACCAACCTGGGAAAGCCATTAGTCATGCCAGCCGTCACCTTTCTGCTCAGATTTCCCAGAAATAGCAGCCTCCGAGACAGGGCCGTGCTATGCAGGAAGGGAACCTCTGGCATTGTGAAGACTAGTCCTTGGTTGGAACACAAATCACCAGGCCAAATAACCCCATCCATTAACTGCTCAAGGTCCACACCAAAAGCAGCTAGAGTTGCCAGTTCATAAAAGCCTCAACAACCACCTGCCCCCACACCACGTACAGAAATTAAACAGACACACACTTGACCTCAGTTACTGCTGTCTCTGACAYGGTTACTGCTGCTGCAGTAACTCCTGCCATGGTAGTGGGAAAGCAGCAAGACTGACAGAAACGGCACAGAGAGGTGACAGAGTCAGCAGGTAGCTGTGCCTTACGCAATGCGCAGTGMTTTCAGAAAGGCGAGATGTGCATCTTATACCCCAAGCTGTTCTCTCCCCTGACTCATCCTGGAAAGCTGTTCTAGAACTTGACTGATCTGATAATCAGAAACTTTCCTCGAGTTTCCATTTTAAGTTTATTCATCTTCTATTTATAGCCACTTGTTTTTCTGCCAAAACTGTTCTTTAGCTTAAGTAGCTCTTCTCCCGCCTGGGTATTTACCCTTCTAAGGCATTTATAGCAAGCAATCGGATGCCCTCTGTCAGCTTCCATCTCACTTGGATAACACTGCCTAGGCGAAAGCTGGAAAAGATGCATTTTATAGCCCCTCTACAGAAGAGGAATCAAAGAACAGGGAGCCCAAACWTCTCAACCTAGATCGTATCAGGAGCCAGTGCCAGCACCATGAACTGAGTCAAGACGTCTAGCCTGCTTGTTAATGACAAACACATCCTTGGGCCCATTAATGGCACCTGAAAAGGAAAATGTCAGAGTAATACAACTAAATACTTTCTCATGACTAAATCATGAAGCAAAAAAAAAAAAAAAAAAAATCTGTAGCAGGTGTCAACTGTGATTACTAAGAGAATTTCTGACATTTAAACTAGAAGCTGCTGTTCTGACAGCTAGACCTTGCAGCAACTATACTGCAGCTTGAAGATACAGGGAGAATCTCAGATTTTCCAGGCCTTTTGCTACCGACTCCCAAGGCCCCATCATCCAGGGTGGGCATTCAGCAAAACATATAGGCTCCTAAGGGGCATTTTGGGCAGCCTGCAAGAGCTTACGGCCACGAGAAAGAGACATGCAAAAGGTAAAAATCCATCTCTGACACCCTGTGAGAAGGCAACTCTCTGACGAAGCTTTGCCCAAATGCTGAATGCAACATTAGAGGGCACCTCCTCAGGGGGACTGCACCTTTACTGAGGTGGCCAGTAGATTTCTGATACCCTGAACTAAATTCTGAGATGCCTGCCTCTGTGCAGGGTCCCCTGGGAATCAAACACCTGGCACAGGTGTTTTTAAAAGAAACTAATTTGCTCCATGTAGCTCAGACTGCATCAGACTCCAGGAGATGACAGTGCAGATAAGGTGACAGAAGATCAAATGAGGCAGAGAAGCGGGTTCTGCCCAGGCAGAAGAACACTTCTGACACCACAAAATCCTGCTATCTCATTCTTTGTCAAAAGAGCCATGTAAGAGGCTTGCCCATGCACTGAACAGGGAACACCGRGTCCTCTGGCATTTTGAAACACCTCTTCAGTTCCCCTTCTTCATCTCTGGCCCAAGTGGTCAGCGCTTCTCAAATTAAGGCTTTTTCAAAGAGCCTCTGTCTGCACCTTATGGTGATGAATCTGAAAGGATGAAACAGGCATGTGGCCCATTGACATGCTGTGAGCACAACCAAGGTTTTACGATCCATCAGGCCTCTCAGCACAGCTGCAGAGTTTCTCGATATTTAAAGTTTGGGGGATTGTTTCTAAGATTAGATATTTCTTTACATGTGTTTTCCATGAGGAGGAGAGGGCTGGTTCAGAGCTGAGAACCAAACCGAGGCAGACAGGGAAGTTCACGGGGATTACATGGTGTGTAATACTCCAAGGCCAGCACTAGGATGACTTTCTCTGGCAAAACGGGTGCTAGGAGGAGAGCAAACATGCGAGGCTCTGATTTGCTTCCAAAATAAAAGGATGACTTAATTCAAGCCTTCCCCAGGTTCACTCCAAAAAGCCTCTTTCTGTTGTCAAGGCAAACTTTAAGAGATCCACATCCTTGTTACGATGAACGAGCACAACCCTCCATTTGTTTCTGTACTCACATGGGTTGGGTTTTTTTTTTTTTTTTTTTCCCCTGGATTCAGTGATGTAGACTCTTTCCAAGAATTAGGGAAAAAAAAAAAAAAAGGACCTTAAAAAAAAAAAAATCTTCCCCTAAGACAAACATTTACACAGTTCGTTTTGATTAGGAACACGTTTGTTTCTAAGACGCTTCCCCCAGCACCAAGCGCTTCCCCGTGCGCCGCGGCTGCCGCTTACAGCCGCCCGGGGAGAGGGAGGCCAGCCCTACCGAAGCCGGGAGCGAGGCGGCWACTAAATAATAATAATTTTAAAAAAGATAAATGAATAAATAACAGTAGCAACGAAAGCCGCGGCCCGCACCTCCCCCGGGGCGGGGAGGCGCCTGGGCCGCCGCGCCGCCCGCCCGGGCCCGGCCC
>NW_020454761.1:728070-740925 GCF_003342845.1 Nothoprocta perdicaria
GGCTCCGGGCGCGGAGCCGGCGCCGGCGCGGGCGGCGCCATCTTTGTTGCAGGCAAGCGGCTCCGCCGGAAGCGGCCGCCGGAAGGGCCGCGCTGACGGCGAGGGCGGGCGCCCGCCGCCATGTTTGCTGTGGGCAGCGGCGCGGCGGGTGGCCGTTGGGTCCGTTAGCCCGGCCGTTAGCGGGGAGCGCCGCGCGCTCTGCTGCTTCGGCTCCTACAGGCGACTGTTTGGGGATGGGTTTTCTGTGCGTGCGGTTTGTTTTGTTCAAGTCCAAGGGGCCTCTCGACATGGGGCCATTTGCCTCGAGGCGAGTTTTTTTTCCTTTTCAGATAGGAGGAAAACTAGGATCCTACTACCAGCTACACGTGCTGCTCAAATGTCATTATTCCCCAGGGATTATATATTTATTTACTCATTTGTTGTGTTTCTCAATAACAATCATAAATTAGCCCTTCAGCGCTGCAGATGCACAGCCCAACCACCTCAATGCCCCAGGGTGATCTGAGCCTTCAAGAATAAATAAATAAGTAGTCATTGCAACAAGTGAAAAACCAGCAATAATAATAAGAGTAGGATTTCTAGTGTTCTCGTGGCCAGCTCTACGTGAGCTTCAGCCTGCTGTGAGCAATATGTGCTGGTGCCCCGCACAGCTAAGGCATTTTTGGGGCACTGTGGCCCCCATCCCGTGCCCAGGGTTTTGCTGAGTGCCCAAGTCTCGCAGGGCTGAGCACGGCACTGACATCGGGGGTGAACCTAGAGCTTGGGCCCCCGTGCTGCCTGGTGCATGAAACAGGGGATTCCCGTGGGGAAGGGGCCCTTCCAGGGGTGATCATGTGGGATACCTGCTGCTCTCTCATCCTTTGGACAGGCTTTAAGAAATGGAAGAGCTGTATCAAAAKTAAGCTTCAAAAGAGAGGGAGTTCTTGTGGTGTTAGATACAGGCGATCTCAGCCTGGCTGGGTGCTGGTTCCTGTTTACAAGTATGTGCTAAGCTGAACCTGGTTCATGTGTGGGTATTACCTCCTCATACAGCAACCCCRTATTGAGTGCTTAATACGCTTGGTTTCACTACTTTCAGCTGAACACCTTAAGCTGAAAYGTTCATATCTGAGGAGCATTTGGCTAGCTGCAGTGCCGGCTGTTTGCACCGCACTGCATGTGCTGCGCGCAATCCCTGACGCTTTGCTCCCTTTCCTTGTACGGCTGAGTATGAAAGCGCCGCTTCCCATCGCGCCTTTTACCTATTTGAAACCAAAGTGAGCAGAGGAGAGCTGCTGCTGGCCACGCTGCCACCGCGCGAGTCCTGCTGGCACGTTCGCTTTAGGCCACTCGTGGAGATCTACGTATACTTGGAGCTATTTATGGAAACCTTTACACGTCCTTGTTAGCTACTGTACCCAGGAAGTAGTTGCCTTTGGAAAATTACAACTGAGGGTATTGCTTGGCAGAGGTAGGGCACTGCTTTTGTTCCGTGGTGTATTTACCTGCAGGGTTTCGCAGAAGGAGATGCTTTTAGTGACCCGCGAGAGCTCTGCATCCTTTCCCTTTGACCTCCCCATTGCTGGCAGCAAAGCTGAGAATTTATGTGGACACAGAATGGGAGTCACAGTCTAAAAAAGCAAAGTTTGATGTTCACCAAACTTAAGAAATCTTTAAAGAAATTATATATATATATTATTGTGTACACAGTTTCCACAGAAATGCTATCTATTGGGCAATATTAAAACAATATTGCACTTTAATTCACCATACTTGTTTATTTAGGATTATTTCCAGATAAATAACTTGATACAAGGGATTTAAATTGGTATTAGATAATTGATAAATAATATCTCATTCCAACAAATCCACTAAACCAGGGTAAATACTTCTGCCTCAGGCACACATGTTTGACTTCTAGAATTACAGGCATAAAAATTTTAAATACCACTTTTTTTTTTTTTTTACATGATGCAGTAACATAATATTTGCCCTGACATTAATAAGATACGCAAGAAACCGCACAGTAAGTCATCAGCAGCGATTCTAACCGAAAAGGAGGCTGCTGCTGTTGTAGCYCAGGGACAGCTGAGGTGCTCCTGGATTTCCAGACCATAGGGGAAGTTGGCAACGCCGGCTGTGAGCAAGTGCAGCGCTGGTGAGCAGTGCAGGCTGGCACCACRGAGCAGAGGATGCTGCACATCATCCATAGGATTGTTCTTTAGCACAGAATGCATGGCTCCAGGAAGGGTCCTTTATTTACTCATTGTATTTCTTATTTCCTTTTTTTTTTCCCCCTCTTTTCCAATATAGTCACAAGGTAAGGAACTGTGCTATGTCTAGAACTGAAGTGACCCAGCTCGGAGACATGCAATGCCACAGCATTGGCATCCTGACAGCTGCTCTTAACTGCAGATAATATACCTACATCTTAAAATAGAAAATAAATACAAGCAAATCCATAACTTGCTTTTACTGTATTTTTTTGCCAGACCAGGCAATTAGGGTTGCTCTATGTAATCCAAGGAGATCTTAGAAAGCTAACAGCATATGGGAACATACCGAGCCACTCTGCTTCCCATTGAAGTAAAACGGTTCCAGTTTTGCTGTCTTAAGTAGTGCCAGTTTTTAATCATGTCTTTGCTTACAGCCTAAACAGAGCCATCATGCAGAGAAAGCAAGTGGCAAGAAGCAGATAGATAAGCTCGGCAAGCATGAGGGTACCYGCAGAGGTGGCTGTCTGACTAAAGGGAAAATCTGATCTTTCTTTTTATTATCAATTAACTGATAGAAACTAGAAAGACGCTCCTGGTGTTTCAGCTTTAGCAATATGAGTCAGTTGTTGATTAAGCTCGGAGTTTACGCTGCAGCTGCAGAGCAAGGATGTGCACAGGTAGTGCTTTACCTGCACGSCCAAAACCCCTTTAACTGCTCAGTTCTCTTCAGGCTCACCTCTGACCACAGCTGACCCAGTGCAGCTCTGCTTCGACTTCAACAAAACAGCAAGGTTCACTTCTGTTCCAGGTTTAGGAAAAAAAATAAATAAAAAAATACTTATTATATATAAACCCTCTATGTGTGTGTGCATATATATGCATTATATATATTATATATATGTATATGAAAGCCAGATTGAGTTCAGTTCAATACCTACTAAATGTTTTCAAGCCTGGAAGTTAACCTCAGCTAAACACAGAGACTAGAACAGCATTTCCCAGACTTTTTAGACCGACAGACCCCTGTTGGCCTGGCCCATTTTCCAGAGGCTGMAGAGCTGCCCTGGGGCTTTCAACCTATCCCAGTCTCAGGGTGGTTCTGCAGGGTGGGAGTCACCCGGAGCCGTCGGGCCACAGTTTGGTGAACTGCTTGATTCAGCGCAGCCGGTCCAAATCTGTGGGAACCGAGCTGGGCAGCATCCCTTCTGACAATGCTCTTCTCTTTTGCATGTGAGTTATTGCACATCAGAATGCCAGATTTTTAATTTACCCATAAACTTTTGAAAAATCAAGTAGACGTCCTGAATATTTTTAGAAACACTGCACAAATATAAGAAGATCTTTTAAAAGSTCTTGAGAGGGTCCTCCATGCTCATTAGAGTCTAGCTCTGTGCTAGCATGTACATATTGTCTTTGTTTTCTACACASTAATTTGTTTCTCCTGATAACAAGAGCCAAAATGTGTTTTTTAAAGCTCGTGCGACCAGATTTAATCTATTAGGACTACGCTGTTTTCAATTGTCTGTAGGACGGCATTCCAACTTTAAGGACAAAAGGAAAGAAACATGAGCATCGAGATTTGTTTATTAAAAACACATCTAATTGGTTAAATCTCTCACAAAACCTCTCCAATGAAGATGGGGAAAAAAAGGGCATATATGTTATATATTGGACTGTCATTTTCAGAAAGCAGCAGCACAGAAACCGGTTGTGAATGTGATGCATCTCACCAACCGCTGTTGCAGTGTGAGCCGGCGTGGCCAGAGCTCGGTGGCCCGAGGAGCAGACGAGGGTGTCGCTGCCGTCCGGCTCCTTCCCATGCCCGGCTCCTTCCCTTGCTCTTCCTCCTCACCTTCCTCCCAGGCGCAGCCCCGCCAGGGCCGCCAGCCCCTTGTCCGGAGCCGCCGCACGTGGGAAGGGCGCCCGAACTGCAGCCCCAGCCATGCCGAATGCCAGCAGGATCCTCACATTCCGGCYGGGAAGGGGGTTGGCACGGCCCTGGCACACTGGCTTTTCCCAAAGCWATTCCCCGTGGCCCCAGGGCAAGGCGAGCAGCAGCACTGAGGTGTCCCGCAGCCCTCTAGGTTCCTCGGACATTGCCTGACTTCCCACCCATATAAATCCTGAAAGCTTTAAATTAAACACAGCTCAACGGTTATAAAATATAGGCAACGTTTGTTGTGAACTTTCTTAAAACTGGTATTTTATTAAAGGCACCTCCAGCATGTAGTAGAACACGGTACAGGCATTTTCAGAACACATGTAAGATCATGACGTTGACGCGACTGTAGCGCCTACACACATGCACTTCTTTTCACTGAGAAAGGAACTATTTATTAGGAATGCTGGAATTAATTAATTCTTAATGCTGTTTACTTTGATACAGATAATCTCTATAGCCAAAAATCATATGTAAAATAGTTCCAAGAAAAGATGCAGGCATCAAATGTAAAACTGGCATGTTCATTCTGGAAAAAAAGAGGAATCTCTGCAATGAATTGTAATAAAAAACCCTGCAGTTAATATTTGCAAAATACAGCTCCATATTTCTCTTACAAGGAATTTCAGTCCATTCTCTGTAAGTTTATGAATTAATGTAGTTCTCTGTTTRCTTTCCTGATTTGCTTCTGTGTGAAACACAGGAGTTGAATTTAAAGCCGCTTTTAGTAGGTAGATGAAATACTGAAAGCCTCTACGTGTTTATTCCAGACTTTAAAGAACATTTTTAAAATACAAAGCCACTATCTTACTCCTGTGAGAACAAACCAATAAAATCCACAAATTAACCTTCCAAACAAACCTTGACAAGTAAGTAGCAATAATTTAAGAATCAAGTCTGAATCCTCCTCACAAAACCTGCTTCCTTTGTTTGAGGATTACAGCATACGAGCAGATTGTCTAGTGTTTTAGGTAAAAAACAGCAGGTTTTAGTTARAGATTGAGGGGTAAAGAGGAGATTGTGTCTTTCCTGAGAAATCTAAACTATGAYTCTAAATCTTTCTGAGAACCTTCTATTTCTTTCCTCGCATGCAGGCTAAACTTTCACGGAGCTAGTGAGGATTCACGGAAAGCTTTTCCAGGTAGCCTGTCCAGGGGGTTGCTGTTCTCTGCACTTCTTCCATACGCCCCGCTTTCCAACAGACAATCTCCTCTGATTAAAAATTCCCGGCGTCTCTTTTGCTCCCCTTCAAAGGGAAAGCTGCAGCCGCCCGTGGTTACGGGCATCCTCCAGGCAGCAGAGGAGCTTCCTTGGGAAGAGCCGCCTCCGGTCGCGGCTCCGTGGCGCGCCGGGCACTGTGCAGAGCGCGCGCTCCCACGCCATTCCCGCTGCGATGCCCATGCTATGCAGGGGGCTCGCGGCCCCCTCGCCACCCGCAGGGCCAGCGGGCACAGATCCTGCCGTCGGTGACAAAATCCCTGCAGTCCTGCCCATGGGGGGGGTTYGGAACCAGGGCTTTTTGCCCTTCTGTCCCTGAGCTTTGCGCTCCGACACGCGGAGCCGGCCGCCGGCGCTGCCGGGACAGGCTCCGGCCCCCGTGATGCTGCTCGTCCCGGGGGGAAAGCAGGCACCGACGATTTCCCTAAGGAAAACCCACGCCAGGCTCGCTCCACAGCTTATTCCTYGCTACGGACCGTGTCCATAAGCAACAGGGTAGGTAAGGAAAAGGGCAAATGTGGGAGCTGTGGTGTCCTGAGCAGCCCTGCAAATCAGAGCTTCCCGTGGAGAAAAGCTGARTGTGGGCACAACACGTTCAGCTGAGCAGAGCCTAAGTTCGGGGCTGAAACCTAGAAATTCACTTTTAACTGGGAACAGTTAAAAGAGATTTTACAGCATTCAAATATCAACCTGACAACTGTTTCTCAGACAGTTCCTGTTATCAAGCCGGCTCCAAAACCTAATAAATAAAAACTTCAAGCAGCTCCAAAGAAGAAYGTGCACTGGATTTGGGATCTTTCCCACATCTAACATATTTCTGCATTTGCTATTTGTTACAGCACACCAAATTACGATCCTCTGCTACGARATGTGGATTATGTAACAATTTGACTGAAAACAAAAGGATTTTTTTTACATAAACCCTGCCTGCTAGTGAAAGAAAAATTAAGGCAGGCACATTGAATGTGGAGATTTTCTTACGTGTTTTGTCCTGTGCAACATTCAGCATGCACTATTTCCTGGACATTAACTATTTGAACTTTTTGTTACCAAATTCTTTCTTTCTCTCTTTCTCTCTTTTTTTTCTCTCTTTCTCTCTTTCTCTCTCTCTTTGTCTCTTTCTCTCTCCTTCTCTCTTTCTCTCTTTCTCTTTCTTTCTCTCTTCCTCTCTCTCTCTGTCTTTCTCTCTTTCTTTCTCTCTTTCTTTCTCTCTTTCTTTTTTCATGCTAACATAAGTAGCTTCTGCTCCTGCAGTTTTTCTTCCTTAACATCACAGAAGGCAATGATTTTCTGGCATTTCAGTTCCTGGAGTGCTAATGGCTCTAACTCTGGGGAGAAAAGAAAAAGGCAGGTGCATTTTTTTTAATAGGATCTAAGCAGAGCAAGACCCACAATTTACCAAGGAAATCAAACACCATAATTACAGTATTACATTATTACATTTCTGTGCACTTTTTGCCTGAGGAATGGGCTACTTCAAAGCCCTACACATAACTTGATTCGAGCAGAAAATTAATCCCTCTCGCCCTTGCAAACGCTGGAGCAAGGGCAGGCTGCTTTTGCTACAAGCTTTTTACTTCAGTTCTAAAGTCCAGTTGCCCACCTAGACTGTGTTTTATACTGTGATTTAAAACTGGGTGWTGACGTGAGATATCCCAGTGATTTGGAAGGCCAATGAATATTCCTTCCCCGTAGTGATGCCTGCTTAGCGGGGCTTGTTCTGGGCCCCACGCTGAGCTGCCCGGGTGCATCTCACCACCAACATCCCCTCCTCAGGAGCATCTCGTCACCAACGTCACCTCCCCGGGACCCCGGGCGCTTCCTGCGTGTCCTTCCCGTGTGGAAACAAGGGCAGTAAAGAAGCATCTTGTGAAGAAGCACCCACCCACTGTGAGCAGCACCACGGCAAGCGGCCACGCTGCAGCAGAACAAGCCCATGCCTTGGTGGCCGAGGTGTTTCCAGGCACTTCCAGTCCTACTACAGGCTGGACAAAACCCTTGGAGCTGCCGCTGATACAGAAGTTGTACCCTGAAGAGAGCCTGAAGCAGCTCGGCAGCCCCTCGGCCCGGGATTGGGAAGCTCCCAGTTATTCTCCTTGCAAACCGAGGAGGTGTTCACTCCCACTACGAGCTCCCTTCAGTTCCGCTGCTTTTCAAAATAAAACCAAAAACCAACCAACCAACCAAACAGAAACAAAACAAAAACCCAAAACTCCCACAGAAAGGCTTCTTACCATTACTAAGAGYGAGTAATATAAATCTAAGAATCCCTCAAGCCGTGATTTCCTTTGGTAGTTAAGATGATACTTAGGTTTACTTTAACGACAGCAAAGTCCACAGAGGGTGCTTTTTTATTTTATTTTTAATTTTAGGTGACTKTTAAGACACAACAGCCATATCTAACACTCTCTTTTCCCACAGTCACCCTACCTGTTTTGGCTTAGGAAGAACAAAGCAGCAACACAATTCAACTTACTTGCTGCTAGCACCTCAGAAAAGGAGAAAGGAGAAAAATCAGGAATTTTATCAGGAATATTGGGGAAAAACCCCCCAAACCTCTGTAATACCCACAGAAGTGGGTAATATATAGGAATTCATGCAACTACAGAACTACAGAACACACCCTTTACAGTGTATTTAGGGCCAGGTTCAGTTTTCTTTAAGTGATGGGACTTAATAGGATTCTGCCCTGCAATCCTTGGTGAGGAGCAAGTTGCAGGTCATTTTACAATTTTAAAAATAAGCAAGCAAACAGAAAAGCCCTATCACCTAGTGAACCATTTTCTTTCTCAGTAATAATTACAGATTGTTTATCTAGAATGTGGTTACATAAAATATAATTAGGACAACGCTGACGAGATCAGATGAAAACAAAATTACTCCTAATGCAAGGGGCGCAGCTGCCTGGTCCCGTTCCCACTCTACCCACCCAAGGGCAGTCGAACCATTTTCTGTCTCTGATGACAGTACCAGCAGCAGGGAAATACCCAGACAGCTAAAGTGGAACCGCAGGTCACACCTCTGCGAGGTTATTGCTCGACTTTGGGAAGTCACCGGCTCCGGTGTTATCATCCACCTTGCAGCTCTTTCTTTTTTGGGGGCTTTGGGGGAGGATCGTTTGTTTTTTTTCAGGCACCGCCTGATCCCCAAGCATCACTGTGGGATTCCCAGTTTTCCTGTAATTAAAAAGGGTGTATTTCCAGCCACTAAGCTTCTAGGGATTATCTGGAAAACTGGAATCCTCAGGTCTCAAAAATGAAAAGAACACTCAGTGGAAAAAAAAATAATAATAAAAAATTAAAAAAAAAAAAAAAAGGCCAAAAAGGAAAGACTTGTGGTGAAAGTCGTCACCGTGACTTTGGGCACCTTGGCTCCCCGTTGTTGCCCACTTGAAGCTGAACAGCCTGTGCTCGCAGCTCCGGTGCCATCAGGCACTCAGAAGCCCCTTGGGGAGCCTGAASGGCCAGTGCCGGGAAGGAAGAGCTCAGGACCAGCCACAGCGGCACCCGCAGGAAGCCTGGCACCCTTTTGGGCAGTGGGATCGTGCCCCGAACTCCACATCCACTCCCGGGACGGGCGGCTGCCGTAACCTGGTGCTATCCCGGGGATTTTCCTGCGGGCCGGCTCACTCCCGCGCGCCGCCCGCGACGGAGGCGGCGCCTGCAGCRCGCGGCTGCAGGCTGGGCTGTACCAGCCGGGGCTCCCAGCCCGGCCGCAGCCTCACGGAGGCAGGAGCGGCTCCCATGCACAGAGGACTAGTTCCCCCTCCAGTCTGTTCAAAATAGTGTTGGCGGCGCCGAGCACAGCCCGGCTGCAGGCCCTGCCGCTCCGCCGCGCGGCCGGCACCGAGGACGAGCCCGCCGCGCCGCGATCTCCCATGCCAGGGGGCCGCTGCTGCCCCCCATCAATCCTGCAGATTGCCCCCTTCCCGCCACCCACAGCTTTTGTCTCCCTGTCCTCCGAAATCCGTGAAATCCCCACGGAGCCGCCCTTTATCCGCCCCCTGCCGCTGCCCGGACCGCGACTCTCCCGGGGCAGAGCTGCACAAGCAGCCAGCAAGGAGCATCCCGCGGCTCCTGGGCGCAGGACACGGGGCTCCTGCAGCACCCCAGGGCAGGGTGCTTCCCATCCCAGGGAGCTTATTCTGATGGGATCCCCCACTTTAGCATCCTGCGGCCAGGGCTTGGCCTCAAGGGAACTTCCCAATATATTGTGTTCACGGCCGAGACGGCTCATTAAAGTTGAGTATCAAGGCTTATTAAAGTTGGGTATCACCCCAAAACGCCCAGAACTAAAGGGTAACGTATTGGCGGGTTAATGGCTTCGCTCGCTGCAACCAGAGCTGTTSTCTGTCGCAGCCCTCTCCTCTCGGACAGAGCTAGACAGAAACGGCTCAGAAAATGGATTCACGAGAGCCACGCGCTCCCGGGAATATAGTTCTCTCCAYGGCACTGCTCACTGGGAAAGCTGCTCAGCTCCTGGATGGAAGCTCCTCGCAAGACAGACGACAAGCGCGGAGAGGTCATGTGGTTATGACACATACCTGGAATACAAGAGCTCTTCTGGGACGGGAATCAGGGGTGCTCGCCACAGCATGGGAAAAACTTCCAACATTCTGCTGCATTTGGCAGGGCATGGGGAGCAATTTTACATAACAAAGGCTTTTGTTTGTTATTTCAGGAGAATGTCCCCCCTGCCCCAACCCAGCTCCACGCTGCAGCTTGCATTAAAAGAGGGGGAAAGAAAAGTGAAGGTGCGGAGGAGGAGGGGGCAAAGGCCCCTTTCCCACAGCAGGGACAGCCGCGTCCCAGCTCTGCCACATGCAGGGACTGTCCCCTCCGCCTGGGGCTCCTGCTGCTCTCCGGCCTCGGAGCCGCGCGCGAACGCCGGGGCTTTGGATGCAGGGAAGGAGGCTGCTCCGAGGGGCGAGGCGGCAGCCTGAGCGGGCTGCGGAGCGCCTGAGCAAAGCGAGACCCTTTCACGCTGTTTCTACTGCAGCCTGGGCAGGACTACACCACGGCAAGTCCTGACAACCCTCCTCGTTCAAACACGGCTCTAGCTGCTTTAGTTGAAGCAAGCTCGGGAAAGAGTTAAAACTATGAAATTGTTGCCTGAGAACGAATCCATGCCCTCSTTTCCCTCCTTGCTACACGTTACTCCCACCCTGGATTTTTCTGCTAGTAAATACTTTCAATTTAGACAGTGGAGCGGGTACGGGAGGGCCTTAGCCCCGTCCTCCCACTCGGAGGACTTCTGCAACGCAGACCCCACGATGTCCTCTGCTAACGCCCAGCGACAGGGCAAAGCAGCGGGAGCCCCCGAAGGCGACCCCCATGCTGTGAGGCCTCGCACGGCGCCCCAAAAGCAAAGCCCAAAGCCAAAGCCCAAAAGCAAAGCCCCAAAGCCAAAGCCCAAAGCCAAAGCCCAAAGCCAAAGCCCAAAAGCAAAGCCCCAAAGCCCAAAGCCAAAGCCCAAAGCCAAAGCCCAAAAGCAAAGCCCCAAAGCCAAAGCCCAAAGCCAAAGCTGCACACACACTTGCCAGGTGTTCGTTTCATTGGATAAGAGCTGGGCTTCACAGCATCCCCTTTTCCTCAACGGCAGCAAATCCATACGTACAAAGATTTGTGCAATTTGGTTTACTTTATTGAGTAATAGTCTGATAGCTACAATGGTGATTTAGGAAAAGAAAACCAAAACGAACAAAAAAAAACTCTGAAAAAAAAAAAGAAAGAAAAACACCCAAATCCAGACTTCCCTATATTTTGGGAAACAAGCTGAAGAAAAACTTTCTACACTGTAGAAGACAGCTGTAACTGCTGATATCCATGCCCTGACGCTGGAACTGAGCAAGCCTGCAGCACGCGCTCCGAAAGCCTCAACCAAAAGAGGCTTAGTAGTAATAACATGGATATATCACCACTGGGAAGATGTTAACATGTTAACAAAGATTCTGGGATACCAATCTGGTATAATCAGCAACATACACTGGGTTCCTACGAAAGGTGTGGGATTTTGCCTTAAAACCAATTTTGAGAGAACTCTGAAAAACAATGTTTCAAACTGATTACTTACAGTACTCCGTCGCTCGCAGAAAAGCACGAGGGTTACAGTTCAACAAAAACTGAACAGCCGATCACTTTTTGGACTGGATTCGATAGGTTGCATAACTTTGGCAAGATTATCACAGTGTGATCCAGTGAAGTTTTCAGGACTCTATGAACACCAGCACCAAAGGAATCTGGGAATCTGACAAGTGGGATACTTATGCCCTCGGGCCCATCCTGGAGCGCCCCGGCAGCCTCTCCCCCTCCCACCGCTCCAGCCAGCGCCTCATAGTGCAGTATTTTAGGCCGTGGACAAGGGCAAYGTGGTCCGGGCAGACGCCAGTCGCCCTGCGAGCGCTGGAGACGCAAGCCGGGATCGCGCTGCACAGAGTCCTCTTCCTTGGTGGCATCTGAAATAAAAGCCTWTCCCCCAGAACCACCACTGTCTGGACAATGGATTCCACACCGAGTTGTACAACTGGCTACTCCGTCCTCGGGCTGATTTTAGGAATTGCATCCAGAAGCTACTGTAGGCTAGAGGCAGGTAGGCAGGACGGCTACACCTGGTACTGGTACTCCCTCAAGTACTCCTTTAGCCGCGTCGGCAGCGGCAGCTCCCAGATCTGGTTCGTGCATTTGTTGATAGTGACTCTGCAGCGATGCTGCAGCGACGGGGCCGACGTGTAGAGGGGTTTGTTCAAGTACAGATGGACGGTGCCGTTCGAGGGCGTCTCGGTTCTCTCCTTGCACATGAGCACGTAGTACTCGATCAGGTGCACGACGCTGTTGAACTGCTTGAGCCGAGATCTGACACAAGTGATCGAGTCCAGCCTGAACTTGCCGTCCTGATACTCTATGCGGAGGTTGGTGGGTCCTGCGGAGGTTTTCACCGAAATAGTCAGCAGATACTCCGAGTGCGAGCTATTTCTGACCAAGAAAGTCCCTTCGGGCGCATCCTGCAGCCTCTCTTTGGCTTCGGCAACGCTCATGTTGCCCCAGTACCACCCTGTTGAAAGAGGAGAGAGAGAGGAGCGTCACCCATGGCCGCTTGGTCAGCCTGCTTAAACACCCCTCCCCGGCCCCACAGCCGCGCTGTGGGGCAGCCGCGGGCTGAGGAGGCCTCCTGCCGGCCCCGCGGCCAGACCGGCCGACGTTTCCCACACACGTGCACCGTTGCACACACGCGCACCGTTGCACACACGCGCACACACACGTGCACCGCTGCACACACGTGCACCGTTGCACACACGCGCACACACACGTGCACCGCTGCACACACGCGCACCGTTGCACACACACACTCACGTCTGTGCACAGCCGGTGCCGCCCGCGCCGCCCCCGCTCGCTCCAGCAGCGCCGCGAGCGCGTCCCGC
The DNA here is from genome assembly GCF_003342845.1 of Nothoprocta perdicaria. Taxonomy (NCBI): domain Eukaryota; kingdom Metazoa; phylum Chordata; class Aves; order Tinamiformes; family Tinamidae; genus Nothoprocta; species Nothoprocta perdicaria. The sequence continues at coordinate 740,840 of NW_020454761.1, forward strand.
CGGCCGCAGGGAAAGCCCGACAAGGAGGAGGGAACAGAGGGCGCCTCTGGAGCCGGTGCGGGCCCCGCGTGGCGCGGGATGGGCAG
>NW_020454761.1:743685-754445 GCF_003342845.1 Nothoprocta perdicaria
TCTACCTATTATTTGTAATTTCCAAACATCATTCCTGAGGATATGGATGCACAGACAGCATTAGAGTTAATAGTTAATAGAGTTAACAGAGTTAATAGTTTTTCCTTTTTTTTTTTCCTTTTTTTTTTTTTCTTAAAACTAATTGCTTTATGTAATTATTACAGAGTCTCATTTGAAAAAAAAAATCCCTACTTTAAGTGGCTGGGTTTCCTCTGTTTGCAAGGACTCGGTACTTTCAGCTTTAGTTTTTTTCAGTTCATAAAAAGGGGTGGTTTCGGCCACTGGCTACACGGCAGATTCAAAATGGGGTCTGAAAAGACAAGCCAGCCCTTTCTTGTATGTGTACTGCAGGAGATGGTCTAAACCAGCCTTGGAAAACATTCTTTTCCTCTGTGCCCTTCAGCCTCAGATGCAGCCCCTGCTTCCTCCTGAGGGGAGCCCACTGATTTTGCCTTGCCTGGCTCTGAAAAGGAGGCAGAATTAACGGTTCTGCTATTGATGATGTGAGGTCTTGCATAAAATCTGATCCACTTTTGCAGAGTTGCGCCAGCTTCCGAATAGTCAGAAGAGTATCTAAAAAATCTGTTTTTAGAACTAAAAATAATTGCCTGTAATTATTTGCAGGCACAAAGCTCTTGATCAGAAATATGTTATCAGGATATAATAGCATTCATATTTAGGAGTATTCCTTTAAACTTCCCCAAATCATCTTAGAGAAATGTAATCCATGTTGCCTAGACTCAAAGCTGCTTATAGTTACAGCTTTGCCGTAGTTCTGAAGATTTCCTCTTTTATCTACTGATGGTATTTTTATGTGGATGGTATCTCAAGATTTCCTTTGCTTCTGCTGTTTATTCGTCACTTCAAGTCATAATAATTTGTTTCTAAAACCACAGCTGGCTGCTGTAAAGGCACGGAGAGGAAGACCATGATTTATGTGGTGAACGAGAAAAAAGAGCAGAAGGCTGTAATAAATATTTGTTACTTAAAACGTCAGATATTGTTATAGAAAAGGTAGAATAAAAAATTAAATAGGCAGTATATCAGCAGGATCTTTTCTAAATAGAGTTTTGTTAAATTTSCCATGGGAAGTTGATATATTTTTTTAAATAATACTAGAGATCTGATACATTTACAAGAGTAGAGAAATTCAAATTTAAAAACTGCAAACTGATTTTTAAATCAGGCTTTTGGGCAGCTCATAACAGCCCTCCAGTTCATGGCTGGGTTTATCTGCTGATCTGAGGCTTCCATAGGCGCTATAGGCTCAGGGGGACAAGTTAAAAGTTTCAAGGTGCCTTTCAGCAATGTTAGGGAGCTCCTTTTCTCCCCTGTCTCTGTGACTGTCCCCCTCAGTCACAGGGGAGAGAGAAATATTTTTAAGTGGAAGAAAAGGTGATTAAATTAAATTAATTTGGGGATTATGAGCCACATGTGGTTTATTAAGCTACTTTAAGCTACTTCTGAGCTTCGTTGGCATTGGGCTGTTTAACACATACTTGCTCTGCTCTGTATGTTTTACTGCCTAAAAAGTGGAAAAAAAAGGAGGAGGAGAAAGATGTGGAGTGGGGAACGGAGGGAAAAGCAGCAGCTCGGAGATGCCAGGCTCCAAAAACTCAGCTTTCAGTCATGTAAACAGAATAGGGTTTTATATTTGCCAGTTAGTTACCAAACAGTAATTCTTATAAGCAGGGTCACAGCTAGGAAGAGAAAATCAGTTTATATAAACTGGATTTTTTTTTTTTTTTTTTAATAATTCAAAATGGCAATTTGAAGAACAACAACAAAAAAAGCCTGCTTTGTTTATTTTTATTCTGTTTATTTCAGGATAGAGCTTCTAGGGCAAATATTACCTGCATGGATACAATTACAAATTCTGCTGAGGCAGTTTTAGAGACGTATCGTCAGGCTGCAGATGAAAAGCACAAAATGCAGAAATCTGTGATTCTTTTTCCAGATACTTTCGATTGCGCATGAATGTTTTGATTTGAGCAGTATCTCATCCATTTAGTAGGCATTTTTWAATCAAGAATTAGATTAATATTGAGGCATTAAGAGTTCCTGAAGATCACAATCAGAATATAGTAGAATTTCTGACTTGCTTTCAAATGTAGAGGGAGGAGAGGGACCTGTGGATTTCTTATTCTTTTATTTTTTTTCCTGTAGGCAAAAATCCCTTAAATGACCAAGAAAAGAAGCAAGGGCATTTTATAATAGTAAAATAGCCTTTCATTATTTTTTCTTTCTTTTTTTTTTTTTTTTTTTTTTTAATTTGATTTTGTTCCTGAAAAGTATACTGACTTTACTGGAAAGCCAGCGTGCTCATCTATTTCATAACATGTCATGAGTACGGGGGGGCTGAGAGGGGAGTGATGCATTTTTGGCTCAGCTGATTTTGCTTTGATTTGCTAGGAAGGCTTAATCCAGCTACCTGAAAGGACAGAAGGGCCCTTTCCTTGCTCCCCCCGTCTTTACTGCCTCACCATGCAGCACCGAATATCCAGGTCTCCAGATGCTGAAGTACCATTTGGTCAGATAAAATCTGCTTTAACTAAAAATAGTGCTTGCCAAATATATGTGTTTACTGACCATGCTTTGACAACTATTTATCTGAACTGAAATAAATAATAAGTAACTTCCACAGCTCCTCTCTACYCTGTGATTGCAGCGATAAGCAGATAAGATTCCTTGGGCTGAGGAATAGGAATATTTCAGAGAAGCAGGAATAAAATGCCTTTATCTCATGCAAATGAGAACAAATTAATTGTAGATGCACCCCAAGAACCGGATCTGCAGCACAAGTCCTCAGAGACTTTCTCACTCTGTAATCAGGAGGAAGGTTGGCTTATTTCACAAAGAGTTCCTAAAACATAATAAATACAGCAGAGAGAAAACAAGTATTTTTGTAAATGGGATCATTCTGCTCTTTCCAGCTGCCGAAGGAACAGAATGTTTTGATGAAATAAATTAGGATGTATACCAAACAGTTTTGCTCTTAGCCAGCTGCCACCTTATATCTTGCCATTTTTATCTGTTCAGATTTGAATGCTTTCTTTTTCTTAAGGCTATATGGCTGTTGGAGGAGAATAATCAGAAATTCAGTAAATAATTTCTAGCAATCAGTAGTTTTCTAAAAGAAAATCAGCACTTGTAACTTAAAAGCAAGCCATCAGGAGATAGCACTGAAAGAGCAGCATGTTGAAATAATACYCAGATTATTTTCTTTCAGAAACTATAAAGAAAAAGAAGGCTCATTTCCTTTAGTTCAGTGAATAGGTAGGCAGATAATCACCAGCAAGCAGGAAACCGTGATTGTGAAATGATGGCATTTAGATCCTTCTGTCAGCTCATCATGTGGTTCATACTATTTAAAACTTACCGTAGCATCTAAAGGCCTCAATAGCACTGGGCAAAGGGTTTTCTAGACACGCCTAGGAGCTTTAATTAAAAACATGTTAGATGCTTTGTGCTTTCTCTTGTTGCATGTTCCGTAGTTTCTGTAATTGTTATTTGCAATCTAAAGTAAAAACAAAGTACCATGAAAATAATCTGGCCATACTTGCTAAGGGAAAGTGAAATGTGGTGACACAAGGAACTAAGTATAAAAAAGAATTTGCATAGCACTTTTCACCTTTAATATRTCCAGTTTCTTTATAAGCAGTGAGCTGCTCTATTCTGCCACTTTGTTGTTTTGGGGAAGTAATATTCAATTTCACTCTAAATAAAATTATCTAAATATTGCTGAAAGCTACCTGAGGATATTTTGTAAATACGCTTGCTTTGACAGCATTGCCTGTCCTATTATGCTTCCTTTTTTTACAAATACAATAGTTAACAAAAAAKACTGCTGGCAAGAACCATTATGAAAACGGTCATTTTAAGCAGCTACTGGGAGAATATTTATTGTGAATTTTAATGCTCGCATGGTAATAGTATAAGAGGCTGTGACTGTAATGTTTTAATTTCTCTTGTTTTGAGGCACTGAAGAAGCATGCATGTTCCTGAGGAAGGGTGTATAGATGTATACAGACGTACGTGTATGTTGTACATACATACATTCATGCCATGCGTGCATGCACATGCGCCTACACGCATGCACACACATAGTTCCAAGCTGTGGATTTGGGGAGAAATATACTTTTTTTTTGCATTAGTTTTTAGGAAAAACAAAACCAGAACTTGAGATAGCGTAGCTGAAGCAGCACTGTGAAATTTTGCATTCTCGTCCTAGGTGTTGCCAGAACAAACAAACTTTTTATCCTCGAGGAGTCTCGAGACRCTCCATGGCTGGTTGCTCGCCTTGCTGCTCCACGCGCAGCGAGGAAGTCGCGTCCGTRCAAGGAGGTTTTCCTCGAGGGACGGCTTTCCTGCGCTCCCGCAGCCCCCGCGGAGCTCCTGGTTATTTATTTCTTTATGACGAGTCAGTGCCGAAACTAGCAGGGAAAATGAGAGCAGGTGAAACGGTCCCTGTCTCCGAAGGAGAGAGTTCCGAGGGCAAAGCGAGATGGGGGTGGGAGCAGAGAACAAGCTGTGGCTGATCCTGAAGGAAGCTCCATCAGAATAACTGGGATGCTAAATCACTGCTCTTCGTCCTTGTATTAAGGACGATTTAATTCACACAGAACTATTTGGCTTTGAATTCCTGCAGTTAAGTGTTTATGATTGGAAGTGCTGCCATGGAAAGCCRGAGGGTGAATATTATTTCAGGAGTACCCTGAGTTATTAACTGAGTTGTAGGACCCTTTCCTGGTCACGGGTCAGTTTTACATTGCGGGCTCAGACGGGGGCTGAGGAGACAGCAGCACAAGGCCTGACACCAAGGTGCACTGAGGAGGCTGATCCCGGCTAGTGGGTGCCAGTGGGTTTATATGCTGTAAACTTGTTGCAGTTGCCTCCTCGTATGCAGCCCGCTGTACGTGCACGGGATGCCTGCACTGACCACGGCTTTCAGGGCTAGTGCCCAGCCCTGGCCTTGCCTCGTCCCTYGTGGGCTCCTTGTGGCCTTGCCCGGGCGCGGGCGGCCGCATTCCCGCCGAGGAAGGGCAGGAAGAGGCGGCGCGGAGCGGAGCAGAGCGGGGCAGAGCGGAGCGTCGCTCCGGTGCCCGCGGGGAGCGGGTGCTGGGGGCGGCTGCCGCGGCCTCCCCGGAGCCGCTGCCGCCKGTGCCTCACGCGAGGCTCCGCGCTCAGGGGCAGTGCGTGGGGCAGCCGGTCCCCATGCTGCCCGTGCCACCGGCACTGACCCCCATGTCCCCGGGATGGGAGGCGCCCGCCGTGGGCCCCGGCGCCTGAGCGGAGCCCCCCGGCCACGACACGCGGCTCCCGGCCCAGTTAGCTCCGGAGGCGGCGGCTCCCGGGCTTGCGCTTCCAGTGGGGCACTGGGAGCGAGCTCCGCTCGGCGCCGCGCTCCGGGCAGCGCCTGCTCCGGAGCCACTTCCCGAGCCCTCCAGCCCTGAGGTGGCAACTTCTGCTGCGGGCCAGCGTGGGCGCTCGGACCCCGAGTCAGAGCTGCRCAGCCATCTGATTCTCATCCCGCACCATATGTGACTTGAAGTCCTTAGATGCCCTCTGCTGCCACACACCAGAATTAACAGCTGGCTCTGCTCATGCTGCTGAGGTTTGTTATTATCTCACTGTCTCTGTAAGCGAACGGGGGAAGGGAAGCAGCATGCAGAAATATTATAAAATAGGCAAAGCTTTTCCTTTTTTTTTTTTTTTTTTTAATAATGTGTAAGTTTGGGCTAGACTTCTGACTACTTAGTGCCATTGTCCTGTATTTCGTTCCTTTGTTAACACTATTTTTAGCTTTTTCTTCAAAGTTCACTTCTTTAATAAATTATCCCTCTGGGAATAAATTTGATCCAGAAGGATGCCTGAGGCACAGCAGGATTTTTCCACAGTTTTTCAGGCCATATCACTSTAGCCGGAAGGAAGCCGCAAAACCTGCCACTATGGATCGGCCTTTGCTCTGGGAAGGAACTGAGGGATGAATTTCACCATCGGATGTATCTTTCCCTTGAGACAGGGCAGCGCATGCAGGAATATGTGTCTAAAAGGAAACTAGAATGATATTTCTATCCCACATACTGCTTTTGGCTATGACATTTTTCCGTATGCTGGCAGGCACAGAGCCATTCGGAGTAAAACAGAGCAGAAGATCTGAACATGGGATCTGCCCTACATAGCCTGGCCCCAAAACTTGCCTTCGTTTGGATCCAAGGGGTTCAGAAACATGTGAATTGGATGCACTTGCAGCAGACCRATTGCAAATAGAAAGCAATCAGAAAACACCATGTTACTCACTTTGTACTGATGCATGTTTTTGGAGCCCGTCTATAGGGGAGTCCCCTGATTGTTGCCAAGTGGTGATGCTTCCTAGCTTATCTTGACTGAAGGAAGAAATTATTACAGATAGGTTTTCCTTCCTATCCATCCAACAAAGTGGTACACAGATCTGCTAAAACTATAGGACGAGTCTGAGAACAATTTGGAACTACAACCTGCAATATGACCCAATTGATAGCACGTGTTGACATCATTTCTGAGGCAGAAAGTTGTATTATAGAAACTATGTGACTGTCTAAAATACATTTCTTGCCCACTAACTAGAGCCACTCTTTAGAAGAGAAAATAATCTGTGATTCCACCCGTCCGGCAGCCCGAGATCAGTAACAGATGAGGAGCGTCTGATGTGAGAAAATACAGTAATTTACACTGACTCCYATCCTTTGCTTTCTTTTCTCTCCAGCGTAGTCCTCCGCTTTGGGCCATGGTGGTTTCGACTCTGCTGCTTCCCCTGTTCAGAAGTTAATTTATCTTAAGCTCAGACTAGCTCAGACTAGCAGAAGTCCATGGCACAATCTTGCAATGAGCGGGAGCTTTGTTGCATGAGGGGCCTCCTGAAAACTTATGGGCCTCTCTTAGCCCTTGTATCAAAGGCTGCATGGATGGTTCGTATGTGTCTGCTTTCAGCTCATCCTTTCCTACATATCTCTTCTTCTAAGACATAGTCGAAGCTCTGTAAATCCCGTTAGCTGTGCTAGGTAACGTTAGGCTGGCAAAGTCCGAAAGCTGCAGCAATTGATACCCCCTGACAGTGTGATCCAATGCATCTAGTTTTACCAGGTCCATATTCTCCCAAGCTCTTCATATTCTTGGCAGATTTTTTTCTATCAAGGAGTGGGATCCYATGTCCAGACAGTACACATGATAGAGCTGTTTCCACTTTTTTTTTTTTTTTCACATGTATATACTTATCAGTTCAAAACAGAGTATTTCTAGAAGTTTTCGCCGTCTAGTCAAAGTTCCTGTGTCGTCAGAGGTGCTGGTGAGATGTTAATGAAACCTCCCTGGACTAGCTGACGGAAAATACAGCAGCACAAGAATGCCCCAAATAAGTGCRATCGCTCACGCTTCCAGAATCATCCGTGTGAGTTTGCATGTGAGTCTCTCTGGGCGTTTTTAGGATTGATTCCTTAGGCTGCTGTCAGGGGGTGACAGTGTGCCAGGGAAGGGGGTGAAATTGTTACAAAAAATGTGCTGGACTGGTCGTGCATTGCTAGAAAAATTCATTTATCATGTGAGTGCAGCTGAAAAGGGAGGCAGGCTGCTTAAAGTGAAAAGCTTACTCACCAGTGCCCTGGATTTTTAAATGAATAAATCCTTTACCTCCTGAAAACAGCCAAAAAACAGCTCTTTAACTTGCTTTTTCTTTTTTTTTATCAGTACTTTTTGTTGACATTTCACTAGTCCTGAAATGAAAACACAACGTTCTTATTTAGAAATACCTATGTGAGGGTTTTAAGAAGTTCSTGTCCAATTATCAGTCTCTCCAGAAAATGTTGAAAACTGATGATGTTGAAAACATCATCATTCTGCCAAATGTCTTGACCTGGAGCGTTTCATCAGACTTTCAGATCATCAGAAGGTGGAGAATTAGGGAACACTTAACATTTAGTGACCTTCGCTTCATTTTGCTTATGCGATGTGGGTTATTAAAAGAAGATGTTTATTTCTATGTCCAGATTTAAAAAAAAAAAGCTACAGAAGTGCACTTTCTTATCCGCATCATGAATTTTGCTTACAGTGTAGGAAAAAACCCCTTGTATTTCTGAACCTTGTGTTTCTGAACAGGACTCGAGCTGTGTGGAGTGGAGGCCTCACGTGCGCAGGCCTCAGTCGTGCAGCCCTGAGCGGGTCCAGGCTCCGTGGTGGGGATGGAGCATGACCCACCACCATCAAGTTCTGGTTGCCTGCACAGACCCCATGGGTCCCAGCTACGTGGTGGCCTTAGAGGACACGTGTGTGTTTCTAAACAAAACAGAAAGGCCCCTGCTCCAAGAGGGCCGGCGGCCGCGGCGCGTGGGCYGCAGCCTCGGTGCTGTGGGCGCGTGAGGCTTCTCGCGCGTCGTCTCCGCGAAGCCGCGGCCAAAAGCTGCTCGTGTTGGTGCCCGGTGGTCAGACCCGCGCGGCCGACACCTGGAGCACATGGCGGGCAACGTGGGAGAGAGCAGCAGTGTTCACGAAACGCGAATCTTTGCATAAGAATATAYAGCCCTGATCGCCAAGTAGGAAACTTAGGTCATGCTTTAATGGTTTCTGTTTTTACATAGGTTAACTTCCATTACATACGTTCATGACCTAATGCAGCAGCCTAATTTAACACAGTCGCTTCTCGTTGGTCCATGTGAATTTTCCCTGGTTATATTGTGGTTAACTCTCAATAGTTCTGGTGCATGGGATCATGAAAATCAGCTSTTCCAGACTATTCTTGCAGCCACCCGCTCTTTTCCGGTGGGGATATTCTCCTGAGTGACTGAGACCTTTGGCAGCAGTCAGGAACAGCACCATTTAAAATGGTAAGCTGGGTCTGAGCCAGTATCCTTGTTTCATTGACAAACAGAAGACTGAATGTAAAAGCAACTATTTATTATTTATTTCTATATATTATTTATTTTCATAAAAGGAAGTTGTCAAAGTTCAGCTCAGTCACCTTTGCATTTATATTGCCTTAATGTGATGAAGACCCCCATAAAAGGTGATACATTGATTATAATTCCTCACTTACATCACAGCACTTAACAGATCGGGATCCCAGAGCGCCGGCAGTGCACGAGCTCTGGACCAACACACTTCTTGGCAGTACGGCTCCAACATAGCTCCTTTCTGGTGTTGTACGACATTAGTGATTAAACACTGAATGAAACAACAACAACAAAAATGCTTGTTACATTTTAGAGGTTTAATTAAATATAAGGAACTGAGAAATCCTGTACGTTTTATTTGTAATTTTCAGTAAATTGTGTGTGTGCATTATCCTTTAAATTACACAGAATAGAGGCAACAGGAAATCCATCTGCCATAGTGGAGGAAAACCTCATTAGAGTTTAATTCACTATTAGTGAACTACACTGTCAGCTCAGCAAGAGACTATTCAACAAACCACCTTACTGACTTTCCCATGACTGTATCTGGAGCTTTTGTATAGGGACTATAAGCTATGGAGAACTAGCAGAAACAGCAGGATTGCTTCTATCCTCARTCTAAGTGGAGTAGTTTTTCTTTTTTATATGTCTTCCTCTTAGATTACCAAAAAAAATCCAACACTATAATTTCTGGTAAGTGCGGTCTTCAGGTTTTCTAGTAAGAAATATAGTCTGTAAGGATGAAATCAGTTTACTATGATTTAGGCATCTAAATCCCACCTAAGCTCCAGCCTCCCTTCATAGACAAGAGGCAGGGAAAAAAAAAGGATCTCCAGAGAGCCATTTGTGGGATTTATGGTAGACACTTGTTCTAAAACAAGAGGAACTGGCTTTTTCGGATACCGTTCTCTGCTGAGTGGCCATAAGGGAGTCCATGGAGCTTGACTGACACTTAGATGTCCAATTACTAGTTTTTTTTCTTTAGTTGTCTAAAGAAAAATGATGAATCCAACTTTTATGAGTTGTGGGCAAAGGACTTGTCTGAAGTTGATTCTAGTGAATGAGAGCAATTGCTGTGCCCGGTGAGCTTTAAATCAAATCATTTATTACATTAGAGCAAAATATGCAGTGGCAGTTGCAGAAGGGGACAGGGCCCTGCATTTCTGGGATTCCTTTATTATAATCCTGCAGTGTTCTGGGGATGGACTGAGCACGTGAAGAGATTACAACAGAGCCAATGCCACAGTTTGTAAAGATGCGAGCAGTTTAAGAGCACTGTGCTGGCTTCAGAGAGCAGCGGTCACTGCAGGACATACACACAGAGCTGTGGCTGTGAGCTGCGAGTGGCAGGCAGGGTTTAGAGAGGGCAGCTGAAATTCAGGCCTGTTGGAAAAGGCAACAAAACAGAGGAGGGCTTTTCCAGAGGGATGACTAGCTGTGCTTGTGGRGCAGGATGGGAGCGATTGCTATTCCCTTTATGTAAGGAGCAGGAACCCAAGCCTGAAGACTAGTCATATGGGCACATTTAGCCCATAGGGGCCCTCTAACTGCTCCCCTGATGGCTTTTTTTTTTTTCTTCCTAGAACCAGGAGTAGGGTTTTTTTGGTTTTGTTTTTGTTAGCATAAGCTATATGTTGGAAAAGTCAAGTGGGTGCGAGCAACCCCTCAAATCCTTCAGAAGAACCAGCAGGTCTTTTCAATCCAACCCTTCTCAGACCTCTCAGCTTGTGCTGGCATTGGGGCAGCCAGCTAAAACCCTCCCTTTTTAACTTTGCTTAAGAGCAGCCAGCACGAGCCGCCCTCACAGTGTTAAATTCAGCCGCGGGTTCAGCGACAGGC
>NW_020454761.1:754768-768173 GCF_003342845.1 Nothoprocta perdicaria
TCCTGGTGGCAGCAGCGGCAGGCTGCAGAATGATGGAATTTGCACACAGAAATGGCAAGAGCGGAACTTCCTTTTTTCCTTTTTTTCCTAGAGGTCAGAGCAGGGCGAGTGAAAGAGCTTCCCTTTCACTAGGGCAGCACAAACGGCACTTAAGTCCGAGGACAAATCTTCAGGCTTTGGGGGGCGCAGGGGCACCCAGGGGCTAAGGAGGTATAAAAGCAAATACTCACGAAGGCGAGGGAATAAAGGATACCCAACTGTGCAGTATCCACAGCGATGAAGCCAGGAAGGGCTGAAGCACTGGATAAAAAGCAAACAACTCAGTGTCTAAAAGTGGATACAAAGACACCAAAGCAGTCTTATGATTTAATGAGTTTTACATAAGTTTTTAAACTACACCATCAATACAAGGACTGAGGGCAACAAAAAAGAAGCTTCAAGCTGAATTTTAAGTGGAACAGCCTTTTGGATAGAAATGGGCAAATGGATGGATTTCTACATTGAAATTTTCAAGTGAGGGGGGGAAAAAAAAAAGAATTCTACTCTTCGGCTCCAGTATTTATGTTGTTGYTAAATCCATGGAGAATAATCAGGAAAACTAGGATTCTAATGGGGTTATGCTTTGGCTTATCCAGCAATGTTGGCATAAAAGAAGTTTGGGGGAGAGGGAGGGAAGCAAAGTAAAGCGGAGAAAGAAATGTTGATTTAATGAATTATGCAATAACAAAATGACAAGAAGTGTACCGATTGCGAATGGGTGTTTTAATCTGTTTCCAATAATGGGTCAGAAGAGTAAATAATTTCAAGACAGCAGTCCAGTAGACAAGCAACAGTTTTTAGCCCTCAGGTGTCTAAAAATGTCCAAAAATGTCTGGAAACCTTGGAGAAATCCAAGATTTTAAACCAACTTTGATAGGCAAGGACAAATACCTTCAGTAATAATAATAATAATAATAATAATAATATAGTAACAAATGGTCTTATTAGTATTTGATAGCAACAGAGAAAAGTATCTACAGGAGGGAAGAAGAAAAATATTTGAAAGTTGAAATTCAATAAAACGCATTTTGTCTTAAATATGTTAAACACAAGTTAAGTGTTGGTATTCTAAAAAATAACGATTACCCAGCTAAGACAAACAGCACTTYTACCCCCGAGCTACAGCTATGCAATTTTTATGTGAGCTTATATAGCATCCTTATTGAGTAATAGTTGAATGAAACCGCAAGCACGTACTCCTTCCAGCTATTGGGGATCCTTCCTGCTTGATTTTGAAAGGCAAGTTATTACACCTTGGCACAGGAAGCTTAATCAAGGTGTCCAGTCTTCAGTACATGCTTATAACCTTCAATTCTTTAAACCTCAGTGAAATTCAAGCTCACATGCATTTCAGCTAATAGATTTCCAAAGTCAACCACAGCGTCCAGTTGTGGGTTTCAGACTGACAGACARCTTCATGCATTCAACCCATGCCCAAAAAGCTGATCCTGACGGTGCTGATAAGCCTGTGACTCAGCTTGATCAGAGCACTATCCCCTGCTAAGTCCATTTCAGACCAGCATGTACAGTAGTCTCCGAGAATCCTTATTTCATTTGTAGAGTTTTGTTGTTTTTGTACTTTTAAGTAGATGAAATAGAAAAAGAAACTGGAATCGAGTTTATTTATATAAGAATATTTTACTTAAAATACACATGCAGAGTCGATTAAACATATTCCACTYTCTGGATTTATTTCCAATACAGATCAACAACGAAGTATCAATGAACACAAAGTTATCTTAATTATCTTTCTTTAGGAGGATTAGGATTCTTGCGTCTTCTGTGATACCTAAAAGAAAAAAAAAGGGCTGCAGTGAGCACAAACATTGGAAAGTCTTTGATTTTCCTGATTTTTTGTTCCAGAAAGTAATACAGAGGTTATACAAACAAGCAGAAGACAAGATACACAAGCACAGCCTCCCGCTGCCCACGAGCTGTTACCTGTGTTGTCCAAAGAGCTCCGCAGCGGCACTCGCCTCTACTGCTCTGGCTGCTACGGGAGCACAAAAACCCTGCCCGTTCCACAGCTGCCTAGGTACTAAGGCTGCTCTTTATTCTTAATGCTTTGCATGAAGTGACTTCTGCTTTCGTCAGCTCTTCCTTTGTTAAAAGGATTGCGACAGAAGAAAGGCTTTATGTTTAAGGGAGTTGTGTTAGCCTGAACTTTAAATATATATGTCATCGAAATGACAACTACTCTTGGCCCATGAAGAATTCTACCCCTTCATTCCTTTTATCTGTGCTAGTAATAGGATAATTAAAGTTTTCCATAGATACAAATCATCTGAAATCCACCCCATTTTTTCTGAAAACTAAGGAATAGACAGTTTTTTTTTCCCAAGCTGTAATTGGTTTTGTCCATTAAGGGTATTTTACATGAAATTTTCTTATGCTGATTTCACCTATGCAACATTAAAAAACAACAATGCAGCAGTTAACTGAGTAAATTACGTGATTATACGCAGTGCATATGTGAGGATAATCATGTGCACAAGTTATGTGCTACTTAATGATATATCTTAACCTCTCAAACCATTTCCCCCTTAGACAGCCTTTGCAACTTAAAACTCCTACAAACAATCTTCCATTTACAAAAMACTACACTTAGATTTTTATGTAGTAGCTCATGTGCTAAGAATATCTCATCATATAATGAATTATCCTGGGTTGAATCCAGTCCAATCCAGTTCTTATATTGTCTTTTACCGCTGAAAGGACAGACACTGAAAATACTTACTGTCCCACTGGATACCAGCGATGCTTCGTCGTGTAAAACATTTTGCTGAGCTCTTCAATTGTAGGACCCTTCTTGTTCTGTAGCTCCTCTTCATTCAATCTGGATTTCAACACTTGATCATGAGTTTCTTCTTTATTATTCACTGGATCTGGCCGTGGTATGGGCTACAAAAATAATAGTGAATACACATCTGAACAACAAATATACACATTTCTTCAAAAAGAGTTAACAAGTCAAACCACATTGGTAACGAATGTTATCCTCTACTCTTAGAAGCTGTACTCCTTTCCAGAACAACATTTGCAAATATGAAGGCAGTCCATCTTCAGCACCCCACCCACGCCACCAGCACTGTCCYAGGAACGGCTGCTTACTCCAGTGGCTAGAGCTGCCCCGAAAGCGGCACTTCAGCCATCGCCCCTTTCTCATGCTCACCATTCACTCCCGAGCTGTAAGCTTGGATTCTACTAATATTATTCCTACTCATAATTTATTCATGGCAGCCTCATTTACATTGATAAAAAAGGCTTTTATAGGATTTGTATTGTGGAGAAGAATGTCACTTCCTATTTGTAATACTAGATGACAACAGTACGATTGTTCTCAACTTACAACTTTACTATCGGCACTGCTACAAATATTTTTAAGACATGCAATTGATTGTTATTTAATATATATATATAAAAATATACACATACACACACCAATATGTAAATTACAGGGAAAGAACGTTCCCCACTGCTTTGTTTTCAACTGAGATTTTTAATATTGTACATTTCTGCAGCACAGATAACACTGTGGTATTTCACCAGTACTAAGAACTGGGAAGGGACACTGATTACAAAAGTGTGCCAAGACTTCCTTCCTTCAAACTGCAGTGTCAAGTACGTGTAGAGTCTGCTACTGAGGGGTAAAATTTCAGTACATTCTAAAATGTGAAACTTTTAGTGGAGCTTATGATCCAGGTGCTGAATGGAACTGAAAACTGCCAGAGCTGAGAGCAGCAGCAGCGCTTCTCTATATCCTTTTCTCCAGCCCACTGCATCTGGTCACAGTAGGCTGAGCAAACTATAACACACATCAAACATTGCCCATAGCACCAAACCCCTTTGAAAAACATGCTCTTAGACAATTATTAGCTTGTTTTTTTTTTCCTGTAGTACACAAGTATTTTAGTACCTCACTTTATCTGAGTTAATGGACATTGTGGCACCTGTGCATTTCTTAACCCAAGTCTCCCTCACTTCAATAAGAAATAAACTCCTCCTCCTGACAGCAGCTGTGTTCATCAGTCACTCACTTCACATGTGTTCTGGTCACGCAATATGAAAGTATCTCAGCTTTCCAAATAAACAAATAAATAAAATCTCCAAAGGCTCCACATTAAGAGCTGCTAATACATTCACATGAGCAGGAAATTTCACTCTAAATTTGGACATACTTTTGTGCACTCATACGGAATCTCAAGTGATGGGTGGTAACAGACGATTGTCTTCAAATCTGATGTCAGTGCAAGCTCCACTTTGCTRTAAAAATAAAAATTTACATTTGTTACTACACACCGTACAATCTGCAGAGATGCCGAGTGATGGAGGAGCCCGAGTCACAAAGGAAATCGGATTTGACCCTGCATTTAAGATTTCAAGAATCTTAAATAAAACAAACTCTTATTAAAAAAAAAAAGAGGGACGGGGAGGGGGGAAGAGAGATGGGCACAAATAAATTATCTGAACTTCATTGTGCTGTTTTCCAGATATTTTCATTATTTGCATTCTTCTTTCTGGATGGAAAGGAAGAAAAGCTGAAAAGAAAGCATCAAAGATACCTGGAAATATGTTGTAGAAAAAAGTCTGCAAGGCTCTGAATAATTATACAAAACTGTAGGAGACAAGAATAATGAACATCTGGAGGTTCATATCGTGCATTTTGCAGATGGTGAGCATGAAAAACCCAACTCTACTGAGATTTTCCTTGAGAGAGAGTATAGCTTTTTTTTTTTTTCTTATCTTCCTTCCCTATTACCACCTGCAACACACTAGCTGCCTTCCCGAGAGCTTCAATGACACAGATACCACGTTCTTCATTGTATTTATATAATCTTTTCTAGTTTCTATGCAAGTTTCCCACATAACAGCATGAAAGTGCCTGGACATTTTCCAAACTAGTCGCAGTGAAAACGATGACACTTAAATTAGTTTTGCTTTCCTCAGAGAGAACTACGGTGCTACAATGGTCATCACCACATTCAGAACATGAACCCTGCATTTCATCACGTTCAATTTTGAAATATTAGTTTCATAATTACTAAGATCAGAAACAATACTTTAGTTAAGGCTATAAYACATAAACCAGAGTGACAGAAGGGATGATATGAGAACCTCACAGCAGAGCAAGGAGCTCTGCAGCAGTTGCCCTAGGGAGGGCCACCCWTTAGAGCAGATTTATGTACTCACCAATTGTAGTCATCAGGGAGAGCCGAGTAAGTGGATTTATGGCAAGGATGACTTACAGCTCTGTCTGCAAGAACAAGTACAAAACACTAACGTAAAACAAGCAAATTGTGCCAGATTTAAGAATGTGAAGGTTATGTTTTCATTCTAAGAACCAAAGTCCTACTCACAGATTGATTATGATAATCAGTTTTAGATTTAAAARAAAAAATGCCTAAACAAAAAACCTCACTTTGCTATCCTGATTTCTAGCCTGGCCATGAATACAGTATATAGCTAGTTACACTTTAGAATCAACTTTGCTCTGTACAGTTTTGCTACAAAAAAAATAAATAAAAAAGACAGTATCGACAAAACAGAGGTTTAACCATCAGAATATATTCTTCACACAGAATATACAGACAACAAAAACTAGCATATGAGCCTATAGGGAACATTTATTTAAACTGGTAACTTTCCATTTCATAGTCATTCATTTCCACATACTGAAATAACACATGTAAGTATGAAAAACTCTGCTAGCAACTATAAAACACTCGTTTGTATGTAGCTATCTTTTCTATGATCATGACACTATATGCGTATTGAACRTAATTTTTCTTTCTCTAAATGTAAGCTTCTTACTCTAACTTTACTTCTCCATTCACATACCAGTCCTTAGCCTCATGAGTACAATACTTCATTTTACAAATCTTGTCTTTTGCATTTTCAGTATTTCCTACTCTAATTTAGGATRCATTATGTCTCAAGGTGTCTCTTCTTGAAGTCACTCTTTTTGATTGTAAAAATACCTGTCAGTACTAAGAGTAGAGGCTCAACAGCTATTACAYTTCATAATCATGCTCAGAAAACTCTTGCGTATATTTGTTATATCCCAGCAGCCTACCACATTCAGTAAATGAAGGACAAAGTTGAGCTCTAGTATGGTATTATCACAAATAGTTCAGATTTTCCTCTTCTCGCCTAACAAGCTGTTAAATTTAACAGGTTCATTGTATTTCCCCTATTCTCCTCTTTTCTACTACCTTGACTATCTTCCCTACATCTTTCTATTTCTCCCTACATCTAAAATAYGGACAAAAAACCAAGAGAGAACATTCCTCATTTTCACATCTTCTCTATTTAAAATAATGAGCTTTTTTTGCCATAGCCTTTTTCTCAGCATTGCTTCTGTGTCTGAAAAATCAAATTTAAATCTTGAAAGACAGTATTTTACTACTGTGAGGAGGAGTATTATTTAAAAGTTAATACATAAGTTAGAGAAGTGTTATCTGATGACATCGGTAACTTTAATAGCAACCAAATCAAAATATCACGATTATTAAGAGAGAACACTGAGCATCAGATTCAATCCTCGAAGACTGTTCAAATAAAAATCTGCTTTTGTGCTTCTGTTACTTAGGGTTTAGTCGAGAGAAGAATCTCTGAAGGAGCCCAGGCTTACTGCAGCTCTCACACACAGGCCTCGCTACTCACTGCGTGCTGGGGCCGCCAGCGCTCGCAGCCACAGCGCGCCGCAGCACGCGGCTCTGCGCGACGCTGCCGCCATGCCCGGAGCAGACAGGAAACCGGACGAGACGGAGCCGGGTGCGCGATCCCTTTTTCCAGGCCAACTCCCTCTGAAAGAAACAAGTTTTGTAACGACTGTGCAGAATGCTAAAGACTCACAGCTGAATTGACTTAAGCAGGCACATAAAACTTGTGTGGCATGTTACACGTTGTTTGGTGGCTGTTGAGAAGCCCTTGTGATTTTAGATACTGGCACCTGTCTCCTGAACAGTCAAACATGGTATAGGATTTTATTTAGTGAGAAACGCTCTCTGAGGACTCAAAGAACTTGCAGATTTCCAAGGTCTTCTTACAGATTTTTTTTCCCTAATGTTGTTTACTACATGAAATGCTACTATCTACATGGAATTATGGCAAAAACTGCCATTTTCATGATGTAAATATTATCATCCAGTATAAAATGCTCATAAATAACTTTTGTCTAATCAAATGCCAACAGTGGATCAGAATTTGCAATTGGCCCTGCAAATCTAGGCCAGAAAATAGAAATTTGATATGCATGTTTGSTGCAGTTTACAGAGTATCTAGACAAAGCTGGTTCCACTCTTGTAATCTCAAAAGCAACCTATAATATAGCCACAGAATATCATTCAGAAAACCTTTAGTACACCAAGTTTCATAGAAGCACAAAATCATGCTAAAATCCCCAGTGTCCATAAAGTAAGAGTTCTAGAAGCAACCCGAAAATTAAGATGCTCACAAAATCAGTCGTTAACCCACCGGGAGGGGCAGAAGCCAGCGTGCTCCAGGAGCCCTTCGCAGCCTAAACGACTAAATACGGGGGAGTTAGCACGTAAAGGGTGAAACTGAACGAGCCAACCCACCCAGCACAAAAGCTCGCTTCCTCTGGCTCGTTGCGACGCCGAGTTTGGGACTTCCCTGCAGCAGTCGGGCACGCCTGATGGACGGATACTAAATAAATTAATTAACTAAACAGCAGTGGCAGCGTTGCGCAGCGCGGCCGCCCCCGCACGACCTGCCAGGGCCCCTCCGCTACAGACAACCGTTCCCACACGCCACCAGCGCGGCCGTTACCTGCCCCAACGGCCGCCCGCGGCGCGCCGGAAGCGCCCGCGGCGCGCCCGCTTCCGGGCGCGCGGCACGCCGGGAGCTGTAGTCGGGGCGGCACGCTGTGCGAGGCGCCGCGCGGGGCGGGCGCTTGAGGGGCTCTTCCAGCCCTCCTGCTGCCGCAGCGCCTTGRGGCCGGCCAGGCCGCGGGAAATTCAGGCTGGATTTCAGCAGGATTAGTATATTGAGGGKTTTTTTTTTTTCATTGAAACCAAWGTTGCAGAATTGTCTCTGCAATAAGCAGTTGGATTCCTTGGTTTCTACAAAATCTGGAGTGGAAAAGTTGCTCTGCAATCATATCTAAAATTAAAACTATTTGTGAAGGGATGGATTTGTTCTTTTTTTTTTTTTTTTGGCAAAGATGATTTCCCAAGATAATAAGGATAATAAGATACTCGAATCTCTCCAAAGTTCTATAAATTTTAAATCTCTATTTCTAAGGAGACATTGCAATTTATTTAGGGCAACCCTCAAATCTTCGCAAGTGACACTGTAGCCTGACAGATTTCTGTATTTTAAGTCAAAATGTAGACAATCCTGCACTTAAGTCAATAGGTCATGGTCATCCTGTAGCGGACCTCAYGCGTATTGTAACCTCTTTACCCAGTTCCCATTCCCCTGCTTCTACTCCCATCCTTACCTCCCGAGCAGGTAAAATTTGGGCCCCTGTTTCCCTGCGGCCCCAGGAGCCTCAGCCAGCGCTGCCACTTTCAATCAGGCCCAAGTTCCTCAGCGACTGCTGTGGCTGAAGCGCAGACCGCTGAACCTCTGGGCCTCAGTTTCGCTCTCTGTACATGGGGATAGTACTTCTTTTAAAGCACTCTGGATTTACTGACTAAAGATTTTTAATGTACAATCTGGGTATTTCTGTGAGAATTCGTTTTGTACTTACATGTACATATATATACTTCCTCGGCTAATCTTGCTGAAGAGTCTTTACATGGTATTAGATAAAAAACATCAAAATGCTTTTAAGYAAAACACAGAATTTAGGGGTCAAAATAGTAGTCTTACCGTAATTAAAAATCTAGGATTGCCAAAGTGGGGAGGAAGAGGAGGAGGAAGAGGAAGTAAGATTAGTCAGCCACAGGCTCAGCTGGTCTAGATCCACCCACCCAAATGAGTAACTGGATGACAGTAAAAGCCGTCATAGGAAGGTGGTCATCAGCTGTCCTGGGAATACTGGGCTGTCCTGGGAATATTAATTACATAATTGCAATTATTTCCTTATTGTTTCTTCCGACGGTGACGTGGCAGAGCACCTTGTTGGTTATGGGGTGGCTTAGTTCTGTTCCCCAAACTGGGCTGCCCCAGTGATGTGGCTGTCACAGATTTGTGCAACAAGGAGCGTTGTGCTCTTCGCTGTGGCCTTTGCGTAAGTGCAGAGGCACCAGACAGACTGGGCCAGCTGGGCAGGTGCTGGAAACTTCCTCCTCCCTTTCACGCTGCTTCTCGTGTGCCAGCTGCAAGCCCTCAGCGTGCAGGGCAGAACGCTGGTCCAGCCAGAAAGAAGACACTTAGATAAGCACTGRTGTGAGGAAGGATGCCGGAGAACCAGGCAGAAGGCAGGGAAAGAAAGCGGAGCTCAGGGGTGCCTGTAACTTGACAAGGGTGAAAAGAAGCCTCCAGTGTTGACCCGACGCATCAGGGCACGTGGTGGGGGAAATCTCACTCCTGCTCCCCTTAGGCCAGCTCAACTCACTCCAGCAGGGGATGCACCAGCTGCTCTTCTTCTGCGAAATGAGTGAGCTGCAGGAGCCAGGACTGAGCTGCACATGAGGCCCTGGGGCGAGGCAGGACGGGAGAGGGCGTGAGGCAGGAATGGGAAATGAGGCCTCCTCCACTTGACAGGCCGACCGAGCGGCCTCCCAGCTGTAACTTCACCCCAAACACGTGGCTTCGCTTTCTCCCCTGCCCCTGAGCCTGAGCAGCAAGGCAAATTCAGGGCGGTGAAACCACCCGCTGAGTATGCAGTGTTTGGGCCAGCCTCACTGGAGACGGGCTGTGGGAGCGAATTCTGGTGTAAGAGGCACCTGCAGATGCYGCCAAACTTAATAATTAACACTACACCTAAATTTGTTTTGAAATGAGTGCATGTGGTGCATGTGTAACCCTTTATAAAAGCCAACCAGCTGTGACTGTAGCGAGGAAAGGTAACTTTTTCTAACCTGAGCCTGTACGTGCAGACCTGAGTTTAAAGATCTGAGTGAACATGGAGCTCAGGCAGCGGCTGGGGGGGAGGTGGGGAGGAAGGGCAGCCCCTGGGAAGGCCGTTGAAGATAAAGTTTCCTGCCACTCCTTCATCTAGACAGACATCGGGATATTGATGTAGAGGTAAAAGGATTATGGAATTTTCTTCCTGCGCTGCAGGGTTTATGTCAAGGATATGAGAGAAGCCAAGGCTGGGCAGCACCGGTGCTAAGAGATCATCAGGCAACAATTCAAATGACAAAAAATCAGCTGAATTTGAACAAAAATATAATTCTCAATGACTGCCAAATAAATAGCATCTTCCTATCTGGCAAAAAAAAAAAAAAAAATGACAGGTTGAGTCAGGGAAGGCAGCTGCCTAAATGAGGATGCATGACTACATTAATTATATAACTACAGATGAAAGCGGAACATTCTTTTTAACATCAAATCTTTATTTTGGAGGGGAAAAAAGAAAAAAGGAGGGTGTCCAGATGCTCTGCAAGCAGAAGAACAAACTGTCTACTTCCACCCTGTGGAGGAAATCCCTGCGCCCCAGCGCAGTGCTTGCAGTACGTGGCCTGGGAAGCAGGGAAGAGAAGACCGGCCCCGCTTCAGCTGAGCTCGGCAGCCCACGGCAGTGCTGGACGTGGCTCTGGCAGCGGCCGCGGGGAGCAGAGCCGCCGCAGCGGGTGGCCGGCCACGCTCTCCAGGGAGCCGCCAAGTCGGGGGCGAGCAGAGCAGAGCTGCGCTCCGCATGTGAGAACCTCGGTGCAGCCGAAGAGACAAAGCTCCCCGGGCACTCGGGTGCTCGTCCCAGCTCYGCTTTACAGGCTTGGGCTGGGATTCCTTTGGGAATGTTAGAAGGCTATAAAAGAAGGACATTTTTTACTGTATCTCCTCCTGGAAGATATCACTTTGTACTGAAACAGTGCAAAGAGTCAAAGTATAAAGCCAGGATTGTGGTGTAGCCAGTTCGGATGGCTTTTTTGGCAGTCCTATGGATAGTCAGGGACCGCTGCAACAGCCCTTCTAGGGAGTTAGGCTGACTTAGGGGAAGGACCTAAACCTGCCATCTCCAAGCAAGTGGGCTACAAAAGCCTCTTCCTAAAGGAGGTGGGAAGAGAGTCCTCATGAAAACYGTAGCTTTGCCAGCACGTGGCAGGCCAAACTCCCAAACTCCCAAAGCACACGGGCCTGCCGGGGAGACTGGCTGCCGCCCCACGCAGAGCGGAGGCTCTTGCTCCAGAGCCCTTGCAGGGCACAGAGGAGACAACATTCCCGGGTCCTTGCTTGGCCCAGGGGTGTCCCGTGCTCCTGCTGCATGCAGCAGGTGAAGAGCAGGGTGTGCAGAGCAGGAGGCCCAGTGCTCACCAGGAAGCAGATGGTATTTGATCACACGCTGAGCCTGAATTCAGCTTTGGGCTCAGGCTTTTCCTCCACTAATGCCAGGCCTTTAATAGTAGTTCAGGAGAAGAATAAAAGTACAGGAAAAAAAAAAAAAAAAAGAGAAGGTAGAAACAAAGAAAGAAGAAGTAATTCTGCAAGCAGTGTAACAGAAGAGCTTGATTTGATTTTAATGGCTTTGGACTTGAAGCTTTGGCCCTGTGAAGATTCTCTCATGTCTAATAAGTGTTTGTGTCATGGAGTCTTCCCCCTGAGGGAGTACCAACTTTTATTTCCTCTGCCTGCCTATTTTCATTAAATTCACATGGAATCAGTATCTYCAGCCTCCCCAGCTATATTTGCAAATTTGGCTGAAGCCAGCAAGTTCATACAAGGGGCACTAGGGTAGGCAGAAGGGGAAGTCTTTCCAGTTTCGGTTCCTAACCTGCCTACAGTACCACGTGAAGCTCGGACAGCACSGAGACAGCAACATTATAAATATCCCACGTGGACACATTTCTCCCACGCATCTCAGTGTAGCAGCTACATCAGAGCCAAGCCCTAGTTATTGCTGGGTGTCATAGCAACACCATTACAAACATTTCCAATTATTTATGAACCCTCAAGATTATAAAAATGTTAATTCCATCTTTTTATCTCTGCCCTCAGTTTTCCCTCCGGCCTCCCAAAACAATGTTCACTGTAATCCCATTCCTCAAAAGTAATTAAATTCCTTAACCCATCCCCATGCTGTACAGTGGTAAGCACTTATTTATATGCTGGCCAACACTCCGCAGTGCTTGTCTCTACATTTTGTTGATTCATGTAAACTGGTGCTGCTCTCCCAAGGGGGAGACATTTTGAGAGGGCAGTACTGTGTTTAGRCCTTTAAAGATTCACTGTAGAGTAAACTGCCATCTGTGAAGATCTGCATACTAGAAAGGGGTACTAAATATAGCCTCCAAAATCCTTCAATCAAATAAGGATAACTGGAGAGCAATTTTAGTACCACATGGGCTCTAAACCTGCCACACAAGCCCAGGCTGGAAAYTCTGAGTTTAAACACCTAAGGTTCACATTTGCCCACAGCAAGAGCATAACACAGCACAGATTTCTTTTAGACTATTTGTCCCTGTCAAAATTCAGGGGAGTGGGAGCTTGCAATGCAGTCACTTGGGAGAGATTTCACAATTGTGTGGGGGATTTTTCCTAGTTGAGAAAATAAACACTAAACCAAACAAAAGCCAAACAGCAACAAGCCAATAAATCATCAATACCTACAGCACCAGAATCAAACAGCAAAGCACTGTTTGACGTGTGTGAAGAAAAGGACCCCATGCAGCCTCGATTACAACTGTTTATTATAAAGCGTTCAGTGTATTATCAGCAAGACAAGGATTTGCTAGGGAATCACATTCCAACCTGGCCAATTTCCCAATGAGGGCTGCAAGCCAACTCACCCTTGTCCACCACAGAAGGAGGGTCTGCTGCTGATCACATCTCCTAGCCCTGATTCTGCAAACACCTTTTCAGGCACTTGTGTTGCACGTCACCTCAGCGATGACTTCCGAGAAACATCCAGAAAGTTGGGGAAGTGTTTAAGAAGCTGAGACTGTCTCCAGGAGCTTAGAGAGGTAAAGCTCTGTTGTGAATTTGCGTAAAATTTGATGTTACTGGCGTGTTGAACAAGCTGAGGATATCAAACAGCGAACAACAACCCAGCACCTGTTGGCTGGCTCAGCGGGAAGGGCAGAGAAGGAGGAAATCGGGGCTGTTGTTGGGACACACTGAAGGCGGAGCCTCCCACGCAGGGGGTTACCGCAAACTCCGGCCTACCTGGACGGCCTCCCGCTCCTCCAGCGAGCCCTGCCCGGTCCGCCGAGGCCAGGGCAGGGCAGGAAGGCGCCCGCGAGGCCGCCCTGGCGCGAGGCCGCCGCGCTGCGGGGCGCCCCGCGGCTGCGGACAC
>NW_020454761.1:768717-778413 GCF_003342845.1 Nothoprocta perdicaria
GCGCGCCGGGCCCGCGGCCTTCCCGGCCCGCAGCGCCGGGCCCCGCGCCGCCCGCCGGGCCCCCTGGACGTTGCCGAGCTTGCGCGGCGGCGCCGGAGGCCTTGCTCGGGGCAGAGGTGCCTCCCGCCGCGGGAAGGGGTGTCCGCAGTGATGCCGCGCGCGGGCGGGCGCCCGGAGCGCCGGGAACGGCAGCGCAGGGGCGGCACGGGCTTGTCTTTGAAACCTGAGGTCACCTGACGGGTGAACGTCGGGGGGAAATGTCCCTCCTGTCTCATTTTCCCCTTGTATTCTGTGGAAAAGATGAGATTATGCAGGGAAGTGAGCAGTGGGAATAAGGAAGGTGGGTGCCGTGGCATGGGGGGAGCGGCCGCCGCGGTGCTCGGCCCACGGTGCTGGGGGCGCCTCGTGTGCGGGAGCGGGGCCCTAACGCGGTGGGGCTGGAGCCCCCCTCGCACGTGTGGGAAGAGCCTGCCCATAAAGCCCGTGTCCTGGACGTGTGTCTGTCTTGTACGCGTATGTGGGGGGGGCGTGTAGGGGAGGGGGATGGAGGGAAAAGTGGGTTTTTTTTTTTTTCATAATTTTTGGTATTTCTCCTGAATACCAGCAATAAACACACCCACTTTCAAGAAGGCACCTAAATTCCCTGGTACTTTTATTTCCCAGTCTCTCTTGGAAAACCAAAACCAGAAGAGCAGTTGCACTGGGCAGAGCTCCCTGCTGAGATGTGTGGAGGCAGGGGATGCAGGGGATGCTCCCTCTTGGCCCAGGGAAAGAGGGTGAGGGCAGCAGAAGAGCCCTGGAAGCTGCAGTGTTCACGGTGGGGTGTCTAGGAGCGACCCCTCTTAGGCTCCGGTAGGATTATTTGTTACAGTAGGATGATGTGGCTTGTTTGTTTCCGTGTGCGTTATATGTAATCTGCAGGCAGTCTGGGGCTTTTGAATCCTGGATTAGTTGTGTTCTGGAGGCGGCTGCGGGGCCTCCAGCTCTGCGCTTGCCCCGTGCCTGCCTCCTGCACGCACAGCTCGCCGTTTGAGTGGCTGCGTGTGCTGGTCTCCAACATGCAGGGGATTGCAAAAGTCACAGCTGCAGAGGTGCAGGCTGAAGGGCTGAGACCGGSTTGTAGGAGCCGTGAATGAGAATTGCTTTGAGCTTTGCTGTCCTGCTGGCCTTAGTGTGAGAGCTGAATATTCTGTCGCTGGCTGCCTGAGGTGGAAGAGAATGCGTGGACTTCACTGCTGGCGGGAATTAGAAAGATCAGGAAAGGAAATGAGAGATATATTAGAGGAAGGGAGAGAGTCCCCAAGGGCTGAAATAACCCTAGAATCGGGAGATCGCGTTTTCTTTATGGGCAGTAACGAATGTGATTTCACGCAAGTAAATGTCTTGGGGAAAGAGCTTCTCCCTTTGCTCTGCGCGGGCTCTGTGCCGCCATGTGGGAGCTGCGGCCTGCTGGGAGCAGGGAACCGCGTGCAGGCCGCAGCGAAGGGCAGGATCTGGCCGAGCGCTCGCGAGGCGGCCGCCGCTCGCGCTCCTGAGTGACCGCCGGCAGGTGCCGGCCGCCCGCTCCGCGTCCCCGGCGCGCCGCCCGCGCCCTGCCGGGGCTCCGCGTTCCCACTGCCTCCCCCGTGCCCGGGAAGAGGGGCACGGCACATGGAGCAGCCGCTGCCGCCTTGCGCCCCTTTCCCTGCCCTCGGATTAGTGCCTTGGRAGCTGGGAGGGAGCCGAAGCGACCGGAGGGAGCTCTGGACGTGTCCTGCTCCCTGTGGAGGTGTGACCTAAGGGTGTCAGTGCGCCACAAATAGTGGGTGGGAAATGACAGTCTGGGATTGAAYCCTGAAATCAAAGGGCAGGCAGAAYGGGAGGAAWCTCTGCCTTGGGAATAGAGATGTGGTGCCTATCTGATTGTTTAGTCCTTTTTTAATAATTCAAAAACAASAGTACTCGGAATCAGTCCAATACATATATAAATGTAAAATAAAATTAAATGCAGTGTGGTATGTTTGTGTAGATGAACTTTTTTGACGAACCCTTCTTTCTTCCTCTACAATAGTAGAAGTGAACCTTTGCAATACATAGAATAAATAAATCTAGAAATCTGAAGTTTCAAGCACTTTGTTACACTGATTTTTGTGTTACAAAGTCACATAGCTCCAGTAGAGTAAGGAGTTGAATTGCAACTGTGTATTKTTTTCTTTTTCTTTTTTTYCCCCTTTCTTCCTTTGGCTGACATTCAAGCCACCTCATTGCTGTGTCAAGTGCAGGCAGCCCATGTGAATGGGATGGGCCTTGTGTCCGCTTCAGAAGGGTTTTTTTCTCTCACTGTTTTCATTGCTGCCATGATCTCATTCATGATTYGATGTCCTGATCTATGTGTAAACTATGTAGCCAGTTATTAGCATTTTTGTTATAGTCCTCCTAGTTGTCCCTATGATGAAGCAAGCCGTATGAATCAATATCTGGGGTTTCCTCGGGCTTCCTACTTATTTTTATTAAAGGATCTGTCAGCATTAAGCTGTTGAGACTTTGATTTCCTGCCCTGCGTGGTTGTGTTTTGTTGCCTGAGAGATTCTTTCCTTGCTCTGTGTTCACCGTATGACTCCGTTTCCTTGTTGTTGCCAACAAGGCTGCTCCTTGTGTTTGCTGAGGAACCCGTAATGTTCGGAGGGTAGAGTTAAAGTTACATGTTGAGGCGACAYTTCATAGGAGGCTTTAGGGAGCTTGACGTGGCTTATGAGGTCATAGGTGTGTGTAAAACTCTATTTTGGAGGCCAGTTGCATCAGCTTTATATGAAGTGTTTCATATATATGCGTGTGTATAYACATACGTGTGTATATATAAATTGGATATTTAGACTGCAATTTCTGAARCTTTCTGGAAATTTTTAAAGCTATTGGCAGTGAACTAGCTGCCTAGAAGTTTCTGTCTTCACCCTCTTGGAAGCTAATGGTAGCTCTGGCATGAACATCTGTCTTCACATTAAAGTCTAGATTGCGGTTACTTTGTGCTTGCTCTGGCATTTCTGGGCTCTTCTTTGCTCCCTGGACAAACCCTTTAAATTTATTTCCCATCTTTTTTTTTGAATACCTTTTCATGTCTGTGCAATTTGTTTGGGTGCAGTTAGGTAAGAAAACAGATCACTTATGAGTGCTTCTCTGATAAACRCCAGGGAACTGCAATGCCTTTCTTTTTGTCCCTTGTGTGCTATTCCAGTCTGGTGCATAACTTAAGTTTGGCATAAGGAGGAAAGTTGGAAGAGACAAAAAAAAGTCCATGGGAAACTGGGGAAGACTGTGTCCCGTTTTGCGACGCCTCCCCTCAGGCCTCCTTGCTGGTGCAGCAGCCTGAAGGGTGCCTAGGTAGGGACTGGAAGCCTGGAGTTCTGGCAGGATGGATGGCTCTAGTGGRGGTACGAGAGGGAGCTCGAGTAGGAGACTCGGGTGCAGAGAATAAGGGAAGTTGAGCCAAGGTGCTACTTTTTAAAAGGAAAATGTGTTTTTTTGATATGAGGTCTGAAAGGGGCCACACTAACTTTCCACACTGTTTTGCCCAAAGAAATTTTTATTGGACTTGAGATGAGAAACGGGAAAGAACAGCAAAAAATCCAGCTAGAGGCAAAAGGCTATCTTGGAGCGCCTTCTGTCGTAATACCTGGGCAACTTTAGGGTACAGATCTGCAGTAAACTAAACTTTTTTTAGTAATGATAATGGCTTTTCATCGTGTTGCACACTCTGCTTGTCTCGTAGCACAAAACMAAAATGTGTCCTCAGTTAATGTGCAAACGACAGGTAAATAATAGTACAGGGTGAGTGAGAGAGCAAGTGGCAAATTTTGCCTTAGCAATTGGATGAAAGCTCTGTATCAAATATTCTTTGCTTTAATTAAACCTGGGTAGTTGATCCTGCAGTGTATGTATTAATGCAAACATGCTCCGTCTAGTGCAAACGTGGTCTGTCGGAGCGACTGCAGGATGGTGTGTGCTGTTAGCTGCCCACGTTTAGCTAGGCCTCCCTTTACTGTAGATGCAGATGCACYGTGCAAAACCTTGGTCTGTGGTAGTAAATGGATAATGCTCCAGGAATTTGCATAGGATCTCAGCTTCGAGGTTCCTAAAATCCTATAATCTGCTGTGGAAAATTCCACCATATAGTTGTTTTCAGGGAAGAGTAATCCTGACCCTAAAAAGAGAAGCCCTTTCATGCTACTGTCATTTGGCAACAAGGTTCCCTACGAGTGACTGAATTCTGGATCCTTCCCTAGGAAGGTGCGGCCACCTGGAATAGGCTCATCTTGCTGTTCCTGGCTTTGCAGTGGTTAAAATTGCTGGGGTCATGGAGAGAATGGGAAAGCTGGGAGGGAGTGTGAGGGGGGAACATGAGTGCCGCGTGGAAGAGCCGCGGTTTCGGGTGGCCGTGCGGTTGTGAGGGGCTGCAGCAYGAGTTAGTAGTTTCTAGGAGCTGTTAGCTTCTGTTCAGTAGGTGCATGTTGATGCCCTGAATGTTTTTGGGGTTTTGTGGGGTGGATGCGCTCGGGCTCCGTGGTGGGATCCCGTTTCCACTGCCCCTTGTGTGCAGGCAGAGTTGAGGCCAGGAGACAGAAGTGAGCGGGATGTTGACACTCTGGCATTACATGGCAAGGAGTAAGGGATTCCTGCAGAGGTCAGCTACTGGAAACCACAAAGTGCAGCCTTCTATTTATGAAGTCTGACCTTTGCTTTGCAGTTTAATGGGCTTTTATGCTAATTCTTTTTCCTAAAAGGTAAACACTGTGCTCAGAAAACTTTCTCCAATGCACCTGTCCTACAATAGTATAACAATTTTTTATCTAAGCATTTTTAAAGCTGTCTGCCAGTGATGTGTGTAGACAAGTGGTTCAATTTCCATATTCTGGCTATAGCCTCTTRTCTACATAGTTGTAGCTGATGAATTGAGAGACCCTAGAAGAATTTGTGCCAACATGTGTTACCCCATAAGAAGTYGCTGCATTAAGTCTTTGGTTTTCTGATGCTGCTTTGCCTCTCTATGCAGAGGACTCTATTTTTTTTTTCTCCTATTAATTTCCTGTCAAAAAATCAAACTAAAAACATGCATGTGGTTCACCTTGTGTGCAACTTATCAGCTCTTGGTGAAGGMGGTCAATGTGTTTTCCTCCTCATTCTCCTCTAACAGAATCCGAAAGAATTGCCACTCAGCAGCTGATTAAACTTATCTGTGTGCCAATACGCTGCTGAGGTTAATTGTACACAGCTAAAATACTTGGCTTCTGTTTCATATGAGCTAGAGCAGGATGAGGAGGACTTATCACACTAACCCAGAAATGAATCCAAACTATTAGATGTAGTTTGAACATCACAGGTCTTTTGCTATCAGAATAAAAATGTGAAGCAAATGGACAGCATGGGTATTCCATACTGAAAGGCTGAAGTCAGTTTGCTGCTTGGAGGACCTTGCAGCTCAAGGCAGCAAAGTTACCAGCTTGTGGAGCTTGGAAGTTCTCAAGATTGGTTATCCTGTGATTCGTGCTTAGCAGTCTTACTGTTCAAACAGCTGTGGCATGGGCAATAAATGTTCTTGTTTGGGCTGAGGACCTGTTCTGGGTTAGAGGACCTTTCAAAATAGGTTATTTCTTCAGCCAGATCAACACTGTATTTGTTTTGTGATTTGGTTGTGCAGATACCTGGGTTGATAAAAAGGCTGCATGAACAGACTGATACTGCTACGTGAAGGCCACGGTTCCCATTGGGCAACTCCCTGATACCTTGTGAGAAAGCAGTAGAATGGAAAAGGCAGAGATACAGGCGTAGATGGGAGTTATTCTGCCAAGAAGAATTGAGTAGGGAGTAGGAATAGGAAGGTGGGGAGAAGAGCAGTTTGACTCAAGTCAAAAACTGAAAATGATAAAGAATGTGAAATGGTTTGCACTTTTAGTCATTTTAAGGATAACTTAGATATAATCTACTACTCTGAAATGATCTTGACATTGTCAAGACATTGTCCTTGGTAAGGCCTCAGTTGCTGCTTTTTCAAATGCCTTAGCAATCTCTCTGGAGAAACTTGGCAGCAAATATCAGATCTGAACTAGGAAGCAARTATTGAAAAGACACTGATCAGCAATCACTTAAGTGGAAAGATAAATATATATAAAACTATATTTTTCTCATATCAAAATATGTATCAAATTCCACAAAAATTGGAACCTGTGTTACCACCTTGCAAGTGGYAAATCTCATCCTCTTAGCAGGCACAAATGGCAGAAAACAGGACAAGTGCTTTTCATGTCAAGTCGGTCTTTTTTTTTTTCAATAGTTCAAACTTGCAGTGCAGTCTGAAGAATCCGAAACTCCATCGCATACCCTTGATAAAATGCCTCTACCTGCAACAATTTAAAGGCATTTCGGGTAAGTTACTTTGTGACTTAGGCTAGGACAGCCGTGCACTAACCCAGGCTGCGCTCACGTACAGGTCGAAGGCCCCCAATCTGTGCCTTTCAAGGTGGTGCCACTTTCCCTTCACCTCTGACTTTTCTTCTAAGCCACTTGGGGAGTGTCTGTGCGTGGCTGCCCCCCAGTTTTCACTTTGCAGAAGGCCTGGGCCGTTGAAGATGGTTTTGCATCAAGTGGTTTGGAGGCCTCTGTTAATAGAGGGCAACCCGCATGAGTAGCAACACGTCAGGCTGTGCAGGTTCGGGGGTTCTGCTGGGGGAAGAAGCTTTTGTCTGTAGGCCAAGCGCTCCGCGCGGGCTCTGCGGGATGTTGCTGTCCCCTGCTAGATGGCAGCAGAGCTTGTCTGCTCTCGGTCAGAATTACTCAGGTTAGCAGGGATGTAGTGAAGAGTCCACCGCTCGCGTTAGCTCACTTGCCAGCATTCACAGGATTTACTTTCCCAGCYGATTCGAGGGATGATAATTTCAAGTGAGGGGGTGTAATCACGGGTGAAACTTTCTCTAAGTAAGACTTAAAGTGCAACAGAAATTACACCCGTAAGTGTGTGTACTCCCTACTCCTGAGTAAAGTCAGCTAGGGGCAGTTGCACCTGCAGGTAGAAGTGGCTGGGTATTAGCTGAACTGTTTCCCTCTCTGAAGCTGCTTCGGGAGGGTTTGTGCCATGCCTTGCTCTCCTGTGGTTGTGGGACATAACCTCTGTTTTAGTGCATGGTGGGGTTAGTAAATTACTTGCCTGCTGCTCAGAAAATGCAGCTAATATATGTGCTGCTGAAAGTATCAGAGGGAGTAATTCTCCTGTGAAGTTGCATTAATAAAGAAGGAGCAATKAGGCATTTTAGAAGCCTAAATATTTAACAGCTCTAATATCTACAGTATTTTGTCTTTTAATAAGAGGCCTTATCCATGTCTTGAGTTTTTTCACAACTATGTTGGCCTCTGGATGGATTAATGACATTATGATCAGTGCCTTAAGAAAGCAGAGCTGCYGGTTGGGAGGATGCTCTTCCTGTAGTCTCTGCACTCTAAAAGGCTGTTAAATATTTGTGTAGAGCAAGCAAGGAGCTATATGCTGCCTCTTGATATCCAAGGCTTTATGGCTGCATGAAGACTTTAACTTTTTCCCGCCTGCTACTGCCATTAGCAGTTGTGCTGGTTGAGCTGCTGCCTTTGGGCTCGCTGGGGAGGTAGCGATTCCTTCTCAGGTTGGCTGCAGATCCCCTGTGCTGCCCTCCGGCTGCGATTGAGGCGCTGGTGAGAGCTCCTCCAAGGGCTCTTCCCACCAAAGGGAGGCATCTGGCAGCGGCTCCCRGCTCTTCCCTGCGTGGTCTCTCCGTACACACGCGGAGAGAGAGGCACCAACAGCAGCCCGGCCGCCCGCTGGGCTTTGCCAGGAGGTCAGAGGAGGAGCTCGGTGGGGAGCAGTGGGGCTGCAGCCCAGGCCTCTGGGCAAGGCAGCACTTGCCGGAAAACAAACAAAAAACCAACTGTGGGACTTGTTGACAGTCCCATAGCACTAATGCGCTGTGCTGACTGTGAAATATGGATATTGAGATGTAAAGAAACTGAACAGAGCTGAATTACTAAGCAAAGCAAACTTGGCTGAAGACACAGAGTTTAGACTTTTGCTTTTTAATTATTTTCTGCTGACTTTGCAAGCAAACTTCTTTCTTGGAAAACTATAGTAGCCTTAAAACAGTTGCCTTAAAGTTACATTATTTTGTCCTTAAGTTGTCTTTAACTTTTAAACCTTTTATTACTCAATAAGCAGTGTGGGATTTGTGGTGACTCCCTGTTCAAAGGACAGGGAATGGAGCAGGAATGATTCTTTTCTGTCCAAGAGTATACACGGTTCCCTTCTAAAACAGTGTTGAAGAAAATTGAGCCATTCTCCAATTGCATGAAACTCTTTCCCTTCAGTACTGGTGTGGCCTTCATCAGCCCAGTGAAGCTTCAGAGATTTCCCTTCAGCTGCAGAGACCCTGCTCTGTAAGAAAGGGTGACTTTTTTTTTTCTTATTTATTCTTTGCAAACACTTCCACGCGTGTGTTTTCTGAGTGTCATTGTTTGTCCAAGTGCCGTTGTTTAATCCTGCCTCAATCTGTTGATAGCCAGTAGGATTTGTGAAAAACATTACAACAGTTTTTGTCCTACGAAAATGCAGACGTGTTGTTTTGACCAGGCATTGTCAGCTTGAATCTTTGTGTAGTGGCTGTTGGAGCTTTAAAGCAGACTTCTGTCTGCTTTAGATCAGACTGGAGCTGATTTAAAACAGTAGCCTGTTTCTAAGGGATTCTTCCTTTGTGCTGCTGTATCTCGGGATGCGCCAGCGGGGTGAGTGGGGTCTCTTGGGCACAGCGGTGTGGAAACCTGGTGGTTTCTTCATCTGCCCCCTTGAAGGGGACCCTGTTTTGTTCTGGATGCTGAGGAATCCTTGTCATTTCTGCCCTTTTTTAATGACRGTATAATGAGCTTGAGGGTTTATAATAAGGGTAATAAGTTTAAGGGTACCTGAGGGTACTTGAGGGTGCCGTTAGCCTTCAGCTCCRCGTATTCATAGAGGAAACCTGCACCTCAGTGCAGCAACTTCTCACTCGTCCCTCTACTCCAGAACCACCTGTATTAAAAAGAGGAGCTTGGGCTTTGCTCTTCAGTACACCTTTATCATGCCCCTGCCTTTTAACCTGGCCTTCCAGATTAGTTGGAAAATGCAGCAGGTTAAAAGGTTTAACTGGAATGGAATTACTGTACATGTTAGTGCTATTTCCATTGGGCAGATGTTCTCTGGAGAAAACCAGCGTAGTCATAAAACTACAAAACAAGATTAACACGCGAGTAAGAATTTCTTTTTTGTGGGCTCAGAGCACATCTGGTGACTCTTTTGTGGGTGCCCTATTGGGGGGGCTTTTTGGGGGGTAACACTAGACTGAAAACCCTCCACTTGCCTCAGTTGGGCTGAGCCGTCCCGACGGCTCAGTGCAGCCCTGTGTGCTGGGAGCGCTTTATCTGCAATAGGGATGACTTTAGCTGGATGCCTGATCAAATTCACTTCAGTATCTGCACAGCTTCACTTGGCAATTTAAAACATGAATGTGACTTTATTGATTTGGCTTTATGAGCAGAGCTGCTTATACATGTAAGCATTTTATGTGCTAAGGCTTAAAACTTATGGATTCATTTCCCCTTATCCTTTTCTTCGTAACTGAAAGTCAAAGCTGTATAAAATCCTTGTGTTAGCCTGACAGGAAAACAGACACG
>NW_020454761.1:778608-812814 GCF_003342845.1 Nothoprocta perdicaria
GGGGGGTGCACGGACATCCGAGTGCGGATAGGACCCAGCAACTGCTGGGAGCAGCACAGTTATTGAAAGGGTTGCCCTGAAGAATAAAATCCACGTGCGGCACGATTTTAAACCTGAATATGTTTCTCATCCACTGCTTTTCATAGCTCTTAATTAAACTTTTGGCTCTTCTGCAGGCTTCCTGTACTAATAAGTAGTCGGCAGGATGTCAGTTCTGGGTAGGTTAGGAAGTTACCTTAAAATATATCCATGTGCACGTAGGCAGTTTCTCTCAGGTTGGTTATCCTTCCAGTAAGGTGTGCAAGTGGCAGTGGCAGCTGGGGCCAGTAAGGAGATGGTGCTTAACTGCAACAAGGGGCCAAACCACGTGTGCTTGCGTGTGCTTGCGTGTGTGTGTAAAGGTGCGCACTTAGGAAGGGGATGCCAAGGTCTGTAGCAGCGATTCCCATGGGGATGAGGAGCGGGGCTTTGGCCTTGGTCCCCGCGGTGCTCACCCCTCAGCACTGGCTGCATTGGGGCCGCCCCCAGCCTCCTGCCCCTGCCGGGGGGCGTTCAGGGCTGCGGCATGAGAACCGGCTCCCGGGAGCACCAATCCGGGCAGGAAGCCGGGCCCCCTGGTTGTGGATGTGCTTGGCCCCGGCCGGCACCCGTGGCAGCCTCGGGAGCGCAGCGGGGCAACTAACACTGATGCCAGGGCAAAACTGCCCCCCGGAGTGACCGCTCTGCCCTTGCCGCATCGAACCGTGAGCGCCGCGTGAGGAGCAGCAAGGCCTTTGGTTACTCGCTCCACATGCTTTCCTCTGTAAGGTAGAAAAGGAAGGGACTTCGGTGTCAGGACACTGTGGTGTCCGTGAAGGAGTCTCTAGGTCAGTTGAAACAACTACGTTCTGACGGTCGTGCAGTCGAAACTTGCCAGGGTGCCTCGTTGTGCCCCCTGCGGTGGCTGTGACAACAGGTCAGTAGCTGTGAGGTCTGCGGGAAGGAGGCACACAGGTCGGTTTACCACATCCTGGTATTCTTTCTGCAGATGTTTTTTGACTTTAAGCTACTTGTTTAACACGATGTTTTCAATGGATAAGGACAAATCAATCATAATGATATTTGCCATTCATAATTGCAATCTGTTTAAGTTAAGTAGCTTGTATTTTTTCACACTGTCCTTTCTTCTCCTCCTAGGAAACCCAGCGCTTGCTGGCAGAGCCAGTCCCTGGGATAAAAGCGGAGCCAGATGAAAGCAACGCACGTTATTTTCATGTGGTCATCGCAGGCCCACAGGATTCCCCCTTTGAGGGTGGGACATTTAAACTTGAACTCTTCCTTCCAGAAGAATATCCAATGGCAGCTCCTAAAGTACGTTTCATGACCAAAATTTATCATCCTAATGTAGACAAGCTGGGAAGAATATGTTTAGATATCTTGAAAGGTAAGTGTTGCCCTGTTCTCTTTCCGCTTTTACCCAAGTACAGAGACCTATAGATTGACTCCAGAGAGATGCCCCTTGCCTGCAAGGGGAGGTTACTTCTCCTCTGGCCGCGGAGAGGGCAGCGCGTTGCTCTCGCCGYGTGGGTTGGTGGCTCAGTGTGGTGTTTCGTGTTCGATGTTCATGCTGCTCCCCTTGTCTCTTCAGATAAATGGTCCCCAGCCTTGCAGATCCGTACAGTGCTGCTATCAATCCAGGCTTTGTTAAGTGCTCCCAATCCAGACGATCCATTAGCAAATGATGTAGCCGAGCAATGGAAGACCAATGAAGCCCAAGCCATAGAAACAGGTGGTGTATTGCTCCCGTTTTTTCCCGAGCTTTAGGAAATATATATTAAGCTGATTACTGGCGGGTTAGGGGATTTAAATGCTGATCTCCTGTTTTATGTTGGCAACTTGCAGGAGCAATCATGGCATGTGGTTGTAATCCAGGACCCACAATGGGGTCCACCTTCAGGCCTGCAAGCAAAGCCTGTCAGAGGAGTAGAATGCTCTGGGTCTGTTTGATCTTCAGCTTTGGTGCAGCTAAATTGCACGGGTGTCTAAATGGGACTTGTGACAGAATGAGAGTTTTTTGCCTTTCCTGTGGAGCTGAGCGTGCAGATTGCTAGTCACCCTTCCAAAGCTGCTCCTACAGGTGCCAGTGGTGGATGGGAAGGGTTCAGCACTYGGCCTCGTGGCTTCTGCTCCAACCAGGCCGTGGGCTCTGTGTGTCCCGGGGAGTCGGGGTCGTGCCTACAAAACCCCAGAGCTGGCATATGTGGCAGTCAGAGGCTTCCTCAGGATGATTGTAGTAAAGCTTGAGAAATGCAAGTTTCCTAAATGTCTTCTCTCTCTCTCCCTCTCTCTCTCTCTCTTTGCAGCCAGAGCATGGACTAGGCTATATGCCATGAATAATATTTAAATGCGCTTTGAACATCAAGTGTGCATCACTTCTCCTGTTCTGCCAAGACCTCTTCCTTTTTGTTTGCATTTAATGGACACAGTCTTAGAAACATTACAGAATAAAAGCCCAGACATCTTCAGTCCTTTGGTGATTAAATGCACATTAGCAAATCTGTGTCTTGTCCTAATTCACTATTGTAACGCATGAGCAGAGGCTAGAAGTATCATCTGGATCGTTGTGAAATTGTTTAAAAGCAGCAGCACATCTCTGCTTTTAATCATTTCTCCCATCATGGTTTAAGTATAAGCACTGTGAACGAAGGTAGGCAGGGTTAGCTGCGGGGCTTTTTTGTTTTAATTTTGTGGGCTCCTCTTCCCTTTTTATGGTGATGCTAATTGCATTGGTTMAAGCAGCTAACCAGTTATACTTTAGAATATACCCTCTAGCCCAGTCTAACTTAGACGCTGTAGATGGACAAGCTTCATTGTTTGAACAAAAATGGGAACATTAAACGAACATCCATCACCCTCACTAATAATATTGTGATTCTGCTGTCAAGTGTAGAAAAATCCCTCCAGTCCCTCCAAGAAAAAGCTTGTGACCATTTTGTATGGCTTGTCTGGAAAATCTCCTGTAAATCTTATGTTTTAGTAAAATATTTTTTGTTATTCTACTTTGCCTTTGTACAGTTTATTTTGCTGTGTTTTCATTTCTCTAATGTGACAATCGTATTTAAAAAATGGAAACCAGAATTGACAATTTGTCTTCACCAGTCTGACAGATTAAACAGTAAAGAGGTGGAATTCACAAGATTTTTTTGCTTCTGTTTGCTGACTTTGTTCTCAGATTGCTGTACGGGTGGCTTTACCTGGCCCGTTCAACGCGAGGTTACCTTGGGAGTGACTTCCAGAACGGAGCCGCTGCCGTAAGCGCGGGGCTGGCGCTTTCGCCACGCGCCCGCGCGCCGTTTGTTGGAAAGGAGGCTCGGAGCGAGCGGGAGCAGCGCGGGCGGGCACGGGCTGTGCCCGCGTGGGGCTGTGCCCGCGTGGGGCTGTGCCCGCG
Source organism: Nothoprocta perdicaria (assembly GCF_003342845.1). NCBI lineage: Eukaryota > Metazoa > Chordata > Aves > Tinamiformes > Tinamidae > Nothoprocta > Nothoprocta perdicaria. Next base: position 782,036 of record NW_020454761.1, read on the forward strand.
TGGGGCTGTGCCCGCGTGGGGCTGTGCCCGCGTGGGGCTGTGCCCGCTGCCGCTCTCGCTCGGTGCTGTGAGGGGCCTGCTTAGAGCAGCAAAGCTGCTGTGTGGGGGAAGGCAGGTTTCCCTCGCTTCCTAGGGTTTGTGTGTGTGCATCTCTTCTGGGAGCCCAGCATCTCTTTCTGGGGACCTTATTGTTTGRCCTTATTGTTGATCTTATTGTTTCCATTTAAAGTCTCCTATCCCTTAATTTCTGCCCTTACCACCCGTTTCTGCCCCCAAACAAGCAAGGAKAGCAGCTGTTAAGCCCTAGATCCTGCAGTGTGTGGGCGACTGTGCAGCGGTTGTGGCGGGCAGTGTTTTTCATGCCACTCAGGGTCGTGCTTACACAGCCCRCCATTCCTGTCCCTCTTCCACCTCTTACTCTAGTAGCATCTGGAAGTTTCTGTAGGATGTGGCGCGTTCACCGTGGTCTCCTGTAAGATGAAGAGTATCTGTTGAGGGCGCGTTTCCCACGCACAGCGCTATCCAGGGGCAGGCAGAGGCTGCTGCCCCTTGGAGGGCTGTGCTCTAACGTGGTTGCACCTGGGCTCCGAGTCCAACATCCCTGCCAGAAACACATTGGCATTAGTCTGTGTGTGGGGTGTAGGCCGGGGAATGTAGGCCGGAGCTGCAGCCGCCGTGGGGCCCCGTGGGGCCGCCTCTGCCCTCCCGCCCCCGTTAACTGCACCGGAGAAGTGGGTCTGAGCGGGCGTTTAACTGGTCTTAGCTGCAAGCTGGGTGGGATGAAGCCAGACCAAAGGCCGCTTAGCCGGTGTTCAGGGCTGAAAGTCACAGCTCATGTAACACTACTTTATYCAAGTTCTCCATGGAACATCATTAATATATAAATAGGGGAAAACATATGAATAGTGCCCATGTGATAGTGACTGGAGAGGATTCTRGTACATTTGGAGTATGCAGTGGTCACTCCATGTGTTTCAGGGGTGCGTTTTCCCCTGTTTCTCCCAAGTATCTCTTGGAAGCTGGTGAGGCCCCACTCAAGGTGGGTGGCCCCCACCCARAGGTGAGGCCTTTGCTGTACGAGTCCCTAGCTCAGGATGCCTGAGCATTGTGGTGTAAAAGGACAGGCTAAACAGCAAGGTTCAAAACTTCATTGAGAAAAACAAGTGATAATTCTAACAACAGGAATTTTTAGATGGGCTTCCTAAAACTAAAATTCCTGTTTGATATGGGATCTATTCAGGTGTTATTTTATTCCTTTTTAATTGGACTCTGTGTGTATGTGTGTATATAGAGATGAAATATGTATTTAATTTTTGAGCTTGACTTTGGGGCCCTGTGTAAAGCRAAGCTGGGACTTCCATGCTATATATTGTATTTGGGAATCTGAAATTTCTGAAATCAAGTGGTCCGCATCTGCTTAGCTCCCATCAGTTCAGCAAGGTGCATGTCCACAGCCATCATCTGGAACATGCTTGCTCCTAGGACATCTAGGATTACAGCTGGCTGGCAAATGTCGCTTGCTTCTAGTGAGCGTGAGCTAAATTTACCTGCATTTTTAATGGATATACATTGGATAGAGCCACAGTAAGGGRGCTTCCTATAACGTTACTGGTGCTAAGTGTCAAATATGCTGAAATCCTGAGCAGGAGTGTTGACACAGCGTTTTGTATTTKAGTTTCTGGATAACAACTCCGAGCTGTGGAGCTTGGATAATCAAATGGACTGAACTGGCACCTGCACACATTTTGCAGGAATTTCCTTCAGATCAAGCAAAAGGGTTCRTGAGGCTTCTACTTTTGCATAGACTCCTGAGGAGTATCAGTGCTCACCTTAAAACATTTAGCCACATTCTCCTGTGGGTGTGAAGCGTGTTCTCCCTGGGAACTGCTGGGGCAGGTTTTTGCGTGTTAGCTGACTAGTCAAATACAAGTGAAATGTTGCTTCTCTAGCTTTAAGAAAGTGTATTTCCAAGATTATTGTAAAACATCTTAATGGACTAGTAACATCAAAAATTGTGACATCTCTCAGCTTACRTACATTCCTTCTTGGGATCTTTCTTTTTGAGGGTTACTTTCAAGTAAAAWGTCTGGTAGGTTTTGTCAATAACATGTCTTGACTGTAATGTAAATGACACTGAAATAAAAGGAAGAGTGATGATCCATGACCTAGACACCGAGCTTCATTTGCCTGCAGTGGGCTGCCCTTACCCTGCCCTGGCTCCCTGGCACTTCTTGGCATCCCTTAAGAACAGGAAGGTACCCGAGAGCTCGCGCTCATAATTCACATTGCCAGTGCTAGTGGGGGGGCTTTGGTGGCATGTTTCAGTACGAGTGCACAGCTTGGGCACTTTCTAGCCCAAATTGATACCTGGGGGGCTTGCTCTATGCACTGACAAGCCGGGTTACGTTATTAGCATGCATGCTAAGGGGAGTAGTTTCATGTCTGCTCTGTGTAACTGGTTTCCCACCATGTATTAAAGCCTTTGCTGGCAAAAATGTGCAGGAAGACTTTGAAGTGCTTAGGTGTCTGTTTGCACTGAATTATAGGAGGGAAGTGGCATCCCACCAGCTTAGCTAACTGCTTTATCCTTATCTGCCTTGGCAACATATCCTCAGCCGTGTAAGTTAAAGGCAGAAAGGGTTCAGAACGAGCACCTAGAGCCTCTTACCCTCGTCTACAGGACAAAGAGCCAAGGCTGGAAACTGCTCCCTCTCATCTGTTCGTGGCCAAGAGCTCTTAGCTGCGTGCTGCTTCCTCCAGGCCTTGCTGGTAAAGAGGCTTAGTCCCTGCACCTACAMCTCTCCTTGCTAGCTCAGGTGGGTGTGAAGGAGTTGTCACCTTTGTGTAGCCTGTCCCTGGGACACTGAATACTCAAGCAGCCTCCTTGAGCTTTAGATCCTGAAAAAGAAAAAAACAGAAAATAAAATCTTCTGACACAGGAAGCTCCTGCATGGAGGGCTGGTTGCTGGATGGTGCACCAGAACCTCCCTGTTGTGGGAGCTGTGAGGGAGCCTTGTGCTGTGGCCTTGTCTGCACCTCGCCCTCTGCCAGGTAACAGCATTGAGGCGCCTCTAATTTCTGGAGCAGCCGCAGGGTTGCAGGGAGCAGGGTTAAACCCGCACGTTGAGGTGTTGGGCAGTGGCCTGCAGCACCCGCCAGGCCTCGCTCAGCCCCGACTCCCTGTGCATCCAGGACCGCGGCGCTGCGAGCGCCTCTCCCGTGCTCTGGACATGGACAGAGGAGCTGCCCGCGGGGCATCCCTGCTCCAGAGGCAGGCGGCAAGGGGAGCAGGGCCCAGCGGAGCCRTTCCAGTGGAGTTTCTCCTTGTCGCGGGGGTTTTGCCCTTCTCCTTCAAGGGCAGCTCCCCTCAGTGGCGYGGCGGGGAAGCAGAGGGGCTGAGCTGGGCTCAGGGGAGCACGGGTGCCTCAGAAAGGAACCCGCGCTGAGGGCCATGGCGCGAGGCCCTGGCGGTGTCCAGGCCCCAGCTAAGCCTGCGTGGGGATAAGAGAAGGTGCTGGTGGGACCCCTGCCCTGCGGTGTGTTGGTTTTTGTGCGTTCCCTAATCCTGCCCGCCGAGGTAGGGAGGGAAAGCTGCCCAATGCGGGCCCGGGGGAGCCGCTGCTTGAGGAGGTTCAGGCGGCCGCCAGGCAGGGGGCAGCGAGCGGGGCTGGGGGCCGGAGCAGCAGCCTCGGCCCCCAGCTGCAGTAGCTCCTTGAACAGCACTTCGTGCTTGCGGGGGGACAGGAAGGGGTGCGGAAAGGTGCCGGACGGCATCATGCCAGAGGGCATAGGACTCTCAGGGGGCTCCGGCCCCTGAGGGGCCCCAGCCGCTGCTTGGAGGGAGGAGGTGGCACCAGCYGCCCCTGGTACCTGTGGCCACGCTGTGGGGCCGCCCCACAGGCCTTGGTGCTGTGGAGCCAGCCTTAGGCCMCAGCACCACTCAACTGCACAGAGAGAACAACACAGCTCAGGTACAAGGGGTGAAGGGCAGAAGACTCCTTCCCTCTTCTTTCCAGTGCTTGGGGAAAAGAAAAACCCTTCTGCTTCTCCTGCTGCAGCTTGTGTTTTACAAACACTTGACCCCTCTTTAACTGTGCTTCAGCTTTGCCTGTATCTGCATGGTAGGGTCTGACCTGTGCCCCAGCAGACACTAAAGCTTACCCGCTCTAAAGGGCGGGATCAAGGTGGGAGGGCAAAATGAATGAGTGAAGACCAAGGAAGGACAGGGATGCTGCTGGGGCAAACTCGAGTCTCTCACCCCTTTCTGTCTAGGCCCTGGCTCCTGTGCCTGATCAAGCACCCACAGCACAGCTGCTATAGAGCTCACAGAGCTGCAGGGGGAGGCAGGAGGGGTAACGGGAGGAAGTAAAAAGGGACAATTCATCCAGGTGCWGAGGAGAGCAATCTAAGACACCAGAAACACTGCGCTAGCCCAGCCTCAGTGCGGGGGCTAAACACTGCAGGATGCAGCGAGCAAAACAGAGACAAATCCCAAAACCCACCAAAACCACCAACCTCCTTCTGTAGAGTTTAGGTGGGCTCTCGGATTAATACCTTGAGTGGCTGTATAGGAGACAGAATGACTACACCATCCACAGGACTAATTTAGATTTTATTTTGGTATATCTCAAATATAAAAAGTCAAAATTCTTACATCAATCTTTAAAGAAAATCCATGCAAGCAGGTCAAAATGTTTACAACTCAAAATTGCCCCCCATGCCCTTCCCTTCAGTTCTCACTCACAGCCTCTTTGTTGATGAGCAAATCAACACTTTTCCTCTTTTTTTTTTTTCTCTCCACAGCACATTGTTAGCAGAGTAGCCTGTCAGCAGTGCAAAAAGCACCAAAACAAGGTTTGTTACTTCAACGGCTTTTGTGCAAAACCTCAGTGTTTCTTACACCATTCAACCATATCAGTTTCACTTAAAACCAGCTCCACCTGGGTTTAAAGATTAAGGCTATTTCTGTTTGATACCATAATCTCATGATAGTCAATCTTAAAACCTAGCAGCCAGGAAAAGCATTGGTGCAAAGCAGACTTTGTGAAATGTGCAGACGGGACCAGCTCCCTTCCCTTCCCTTCCCACAAAGGAAGGGAATGTGGGTGCTGCACAGGCTCTGAGGTGTAAGAGTGAATAACCAGTATCTGCTCCCTACCAGMCATGGTTGGTCCATCGAACTAAGGATGCACAGACAAGAATTCAACAGGTACCAGGACAACCCTTTGCCTTCCTACCCCAACTTGTACACAGGCCCTTTCCTGAAGCCTAGTCTTAACCAAAACTAAGCATAGCAGTCAGGATGTATTAACTGCCTCCTTTCTGTAACACATTCTGCAGCATAATTGATGCAGTTTCAATTTACCTTYCCTGGCAGGTTTGCACAATTCCTAGAACAAATACCTTTGAGAGGCAGAACTCCAGCTAAACAACACTGGGCTTCATTCTGAAGGCCGCACAGAGACTGAAGAGATTTATACAATGAATGCTGTTTAAAGAAAAAAAAATTCATCTGGCACCACTAAACAGCTCAAATGTGAGACCAAAAAATAACCAAAATATTTATAGGCAATCAATGCTGAGTTTGTTAGCAACAGCAATACTGTACATTTTTACATTATTATCAAATAACATAATTCAAGAGTTACAAAATAAGATCATGCATTACCACTAAATTTCATACAAGCTTGGATTGGTTTCATTTCCAGAATTTGAAACCRATACAGAAGCATTTTTATGACTAAGAACTTGAACTCTGGATTCTCCATTTAAGTTTCACAGATTCTATATAGTCTTGTTACAAGAAAGCCTGTACAAGGTCRCTGGATGTGAAGTGTTAAAATGCTACTGAACAAAACCAGCATCACCTGCGAGTGAGCAAGAAGGGAGCCAAGCTCTTTGCTTCTGAAGGCAGCTCTGGAGGCCGAGGTTCCCCAACACAGGGCAGCTCAGGGACAGTAACAGTGCCCAGCTCCCCATTTTGCTCTGTCCAGCAAAAGCTCCTGTGATGGACAAACCTGTCCATGGAAAGAGGTGGCCCAGGCTGGACTGGGTTCCACCTGCCAGCTACCCAACTACCACTTTCCTCCTCTAGCCCCGGGGCTAAGTTATCTGCGATACTGCCACCACCTTTACCTGCACCTGAACCAACCTGCAGCTTCCTTCCYGTTCTGGAAGGGGCCTGGAAGAGCAGATCCAGGATGGAAAACACAACCTACCCAGCATTTCAGCATCCTCCCTCATGTGGCTCACACCTCCTGTCAGTAGTTKTTACTGTAGTTTTACACCTCTTCAAAGACAGCAGCATTAAGAGACTGGAACCCTGGTCTCCCTACTTTCACTGCATTTACATATGGCACAAGATTGTTTTCTAGAAGAGTAACTTCTGTGGCAACTTTTTTTTTCCTAAAAAAGTGTAACAGCACAAAAAAAGTTTAATTTATAGCAGCATTTTACACAATTTGTGTTAAAAAAGTAGAAGTTAACCATTTGTGTATTGAGTAACAAAAGGTTTAAATTACATTTATTTTCCATTTTACACTCACTATTTACTAGTTGGACTATTTACAAAAGTTCAGAGGATGTAAGAGAATGAGCTTTACCCAGAATAAGCTTCACATGTGAGGCACTGCTCTGCCTCAACCTGTTTTGGCTGACTGGAAAGGAGGTACAGACAGGTATAATGTTTATATCCTAGGRAAAAAAATGCAGTTAGAGTATCCATATAAGTTAGACTGTGTTCTTGAAGAAAACCACACTTGCACACAAACCCTATGGTAAGAACATATTAAGACCTACAGTGAATTTACTTTTTTTTTTTTTTTTGGCAGAAAGAGTGAAGAAAAGAACAGCAACACTGTCAGCTGAACCTCATTTATTCCAGCTAGGTTTTACCAAGAGGTCAGCTTTCACTTCAAGCAGTGAAAGCAACACCTGTTAAGAGTGTAAAAATTAAGAACTAACACTACTGGGGCTTTCAACATAGCTTATTTATAAGACAAAAATCATTCCTCTGCTAGGGTAGTACCAGGCCACTTGCCTCCACACCTGGGTAGAGCCAGGCTACTAGCAGGCACATCTTAAGGTGTCTTGCTCAGCAGGACCTGGATACTCTGCAACCTGAAGGGTCCACCCGGGGTAAGTCCTACCTAAAACATTTTAGATGATGAGGGGCTGCAGGAGCACCCCAGAAGGCTTTTGGAGCCTGCGCTGTAATTATACCACGAACAAAACAAACGTGGGCCTTGCAAGGAGCACCAGAGGTGAGGGGACCTGCTGCCCTCTTCATGCGCAGCAGGTGCTCAGGGYGTCAGCTGGCCACGTAACAGAAGCTGCGGGAAATTAATTTATTCTTCCTGTCTAGTTCTCTACATTATATGAAGACTGCATAGGACAAGGCAAACTTCTGGAGGACTGAGGCAAGCGCTGCTTAGTGGAAGCCATGGCTGCAAGAGGCCAAATGTTTAACACTGCTTTGTAGTCACACTCGTGACTCTCTGCCTTCAGCGCACAGTCTTCCCAAGAAAGTATCTTAAGTTCTTAGCACTTTGGTTGTGGATACCAAATAAGAGTTATAGTTTAAGACTATTCATTCAAGCTGTTCTCCAGGCAAGTGCTCTTGCAGAACTACTGCCTAGAACTGACAGGTCTTGGATAAGCTGAACACAATCAAGCTGCATATTTTAGCAGATATGGAAATTTATATACTCAAGTTTCATTTCTTTTTTWAAAAATGGCCTATTAAGGCATCTTAAAAAAATCCATATATGGCTTTGGTTTGCTGAAATACTATTTTACATTGTTAAAAAAGAAAAACATATTCAACAAATCTGACATTATAACGCATTCAGATATTTTACTTAGAACTGACAGTTACACAGATGCCTAACGTGTGAACACAGCTGTGTCTCCCCCGGGATGGCATGAACAGAAAGGGAATTCCAATGTTTATCTTACAGTAGAGGGCAACCCAGAAGTCTGTGCAGAAGTGACATATAAGGAGTTATTATCTGGAAGAGGGGGAACCACAGAATTTCCATTAGTGGGTGAGCAGCTCAGTTTCAGTTTTTCCAAGTACTCTGCATGAACAGGCTTGTGACACTGCAGGACCTTGATTGCATCTTCTACTTTAAACCATTCTCTTTTCCTTCCTGAGGGAGTGTAATACATAGACAAATAGTTACAAATTAGCAACAGCAAGTGCTATTGAAAGTTAAGCTTTTCCTTATTTCATTTTAGAAACATGTTGTCAGACATAAGAAATAGAAAAAATGCTGAAAACAACTGAAGAACATGAATTCACTCAAAGTTACTGAAGCAAAGTTCATAATATAGCACCAGAGATAAGAACTCCCTTCTGGCAGCAACTGCTGGGGAAAAGCTACATCTAGTCACTCTATTCCCTTCCCTAACTGCCTTGCACAGAAGCAACGTGTGAAGAAGGCACACGCAGGCATCAAGTGAAAATAAGAACTGCTTYGTCTGGTGCAGAAAGCAGTGTTCAAGACACTCACGTTTGAGGATACTCGTGTTAGCTGAACGCTTCCAAAGAGAGCTGACTGTATACTAGTGAAATGTTTAGGCTAGTTCTAAGACAAGTAAGTTCTTTAACACGATAGGCCTCTGAAAAATCTTTATAAATGAGGACAATGCTCTGAAAAGTGGAATTAATCCCATTTTTTCATTGGCTCAACGGTGTTAGTGTCAAATATTATACTCAACACTAACATGGCTTGTGCAAGCTGTTTGAGACCAAGATGTTGCTCATCACAGCAGTTCATTCAGCTCCAGCATCTCACCCGTTGCTAGCAGCTCTCTCCCCACTTGACATGAAAGAAGTTGTCAGTAACCACAGTCCAATGCTGCCCTCTCCCCACTAGCTGGGCACTAGGGAAGGCCAGACCAGCACTGTCCCCACTGTCCCCTGCACCGTACCAGGTCAGAAGCTTCAAGAAAAGCAACCAAAGGAGGCAGCTGGGCACATGTGTGTGCACATCCCAGTGACATCCTGTCTTGACAGATGCGTGGGTAGATGCACAAACCCTCATTTCAATCAAGCTACTACTGTGMAGCTTTTGATATCTAAAGGGTTGGTAACTCAAAATTAAATGGACAAATATAATGAGGTCTTCCATGCTAAGCATGGAATTAATATTTTTTACTTAAGAGAGTTGGTGAGTGTAATTAATTACATTTAATTTCATTAAAAATATCAAAATAGATCCATCTAGTATTGTGTAGGGTCAGATGTAYTTTAAGAGACAGGTTCTGGTGAACAGTACCAGAGTTCCCTACCTTTAAAAAGAGATTTTGTATTATAAGTGACCTCAACTAAAAATGAAATTGAATCCATCTTAATGTAGAATATATAAGAGTAATACAACATACTGAAGCAAACCTAGCTACATTTTTACAGAGGGACAGACAAAAAGCATGACRATATCCAGTTATTTCAGAGAATAAAGATTTTCCCCATAATGTTAAAAGCTGTTTTGATTATGAAAGACATTTGCTTAAGACACCACATGTAATACATGAGGACAGAGGTTTACCTATGTTAACTGAATCCTCCCAGTCTTCCAGTATTTCCGTCACAGTAAGAACATAAACRTATGTCCTGTGCTTCCGATCTTGATTCTGCTTGAATGTCAGAGAAAGGTTTTAATGCACATCAAGTACTGTAAATAACTTGCAGACTTACCACAACTATAAGGTTAGAAGTTACTTGCCCTGAGGTTATTTCTCCCAGCAAAATACAGTTGCAACACGCGGAATTGCAGCAATAAATCAGTTGTATTTTAGTTGATCAGAGTGTCCTTGTTACCCTGAAGTGGAAGCGTTGGTGCTTGGCAGCCTGGTGCTCATTCTGCTCACCATTAAACAGGCAGCAGTTTAATCACATTCAACTTTACATTCAGCTATGAGCTCATGGAGCTTGCTTATCTAGAAGTGCTATTATAAGAGGGGCTTTCATTACCTGTTGCAGCTGAAGAAAATATTTTAGGAACAATGTGACACGAACGTCTTCGTTTACAATCTAGTTATTAATCTTATGAATTAGAACTGCAGCAATGCTCAAATTCTGCTGAATGGCAAAACTATTTCTGGAACCTGAGGGAATACTGATTTAACTGAAAATGCAGAAAATTTGTTCATGCAAAAAGGTCATGAGAAATCCATCTGAAAGCTGTTTTAAAAATTGTTGGAGAACGTAGAGTCACGACTGACTAAATTAAGAGACTTCCAGCTTGCACACCATGCAGTGCACCACAGTACGCTGGATGTATGTGAAGACTTAGGTCTGCAGTTCTAGACATAAGGACTCTTGCCTGGAACTTGCACAGTTTACTGCAAAGCCAGCGCTAAAGCAGCTTTATCTAGAACATAAGCCTTGTTGGKAGGTGTTCCAAGCATGATACTTACACCAAGAAGCCTAAGTTTTGAAATATGTAAAACTGCCATTGGTTTGATTCTCAATGTCTCAATGTTAACTCCAGTTCTCCAAGTACTAAATCTTCCCAGAAAACTTGTTAGTACATGGAAAGGACCCCATTCAAATATTTTACACTATGTAGCAACAGGAGAACAAGAATCTAATACCTCAGCCATTAAACTTGCACTGTAAAATTAAAGGCAAGTAACAAGAACTTCARTTTTACTGCATTGTGTAAAAGTTATTTTCTGTGGTTCTTCAGCTCTCACAAAAAATAATCCTGTTTTCAAGGAAAGAGCTCACCTCAAATATTCCAAGCAGTCTGCCGAGTTTTCCCTTTACCCCAGCCTATAAAAGAAACAGCAAAAAAGTATTAACRTGTGTTTTGTGATTTCAAAAACTAAAATACTGTAGCGCCAGCTTCCTAAACAAGCATTAGTGAACATCTTATAGGTATTCAAGTAAATCTAACTTTCTGGAGTGCTGTATTGCCTCTGAGTTTAAATTGAGTATTTTACGACACAAAAGCCTGGCCTATTGTGCAGATCCAAGAATGTATGGATTCCCCCAAACTTTCCATGCAGACCACAACTGCATGGACCATTTTACCTCATCTTTGTGTGTTACTAAAGAGTTAAGTGACATCAGTATTGAGACTAACAATGACGGTAGAGATAATTGTAGTAGTAGARCAATAAATCCAGAGCAGGAATGTTTAGAGCTCTGCTATTTCAGAAARAAAAGTTTTGTTCTAAATTTTTAAACTACCCCTCAGCTTGTACTTGGCAATTTTCTTCATTGCATGCAAGGCAATGATGATCATTATTTTCCACCAACATTTGGGAGTTGGGCTTTCCATTAAAAGTACTTTTTCCAACTTAAGTCATTTATAGTCATTCATGTATTCTGAAAAAACCTCCTTGAGACAAGAACATGCGTGACCTCCTGGCAGACTTAATTCACTTACACTTTTGTCTTGTCTAAACATGCTTAAAGCAGGGCTTTTAAGTGCTAGGATGATGTCTTCTAGCCTTCAGTCTATTCCAGCTTTAACCAGAGCAGGTCATTGATGTTTTGTGTTTTTATATGAAGGACCATCTGGATCATAATTACATTTTCATGAGCAATTCTGACAGACAACAGGGCAGGCCTTAGCGAAATCTAATCAAGACCGCCCAAGCGAACACTTCTGTGCCTTTCTTTAAGGAAAGCAGATGGCTGGTGCTGTTCATTAAGCAGCTTTGACGGAGCAAGTTAAATCCCCATCACGGAAACCTCAGGGAGCGTTTGCTTATCCGGAGCAAACACCAGGCCTGATACCGGCGCGGAGCCGCGCGCAGCACCGCGAGGGCCACGTGCCTGGCTGTGGGGACACCCGCCCTGCTCCATGTGCTCCCTGCCCTCCCAGCCAGGGAAAAAGGTCCCACATTTGGCCCTTAATGGCCACACGGTGTATCAACGGATGCCTGGCAGCTCTGGGCATGTTGATTTCCACAGATCTGTTAGAAGAAAGTTGATAAGCAACTTTAGATGCTTGCAAGATCTGCCAGCTACAGCSTCAGGAAGAAGTGGTTCATGATGGAGAAGTGTTTCCTGCCCCCCCTCCCCCCTTTTTTTTTCTCTTAAACTATTTTGGCTGAAGCAGCCCCTAAAGTTCTTCAGCCATCTCCTACTGCAATTACATTGCAATGCAGAACAATGTTACACTACACTGCAATTCCTATTGGATATGAGAYTAAGCATCTTCATCATGGCCATGATAAACTCTAGCTTGCTCATTTCTTCCCTGAAGTTGCATCAGATTCCTAGAGCAAGACCAGTCAAGATCATCAGAGCTATCACTCAACAGCCTGACAGAGCCCAGCATGGACTCCACAGGCTTCATGACCACMAAAAGCCCCTTTTTCAAATATCAAGCAACCACTCTAAAAGGAAAGACAGAACCAAAACCTTTCAAGATCTTAGATGCCTTTGAGAAGTCCTGTCAATGACTTCATTTAGCTCATCAGTTGGTTAAAGCAAGGGCATCAGCTCACACCACAGGCACATTCCCTTTGCCCTCCATGTAAGTTTAAGCACTTAAGTGATTAATTTTGAATAATCAGAAGCACTATTACATGAAGTGTGAAAATCCCCCCACAAGCAACTTGTATTTGTACAACTACACGCAGCTACACTAACTATGGGATTACTACCACTGACTTCTACTTACTCTAGGCAAAGGTGTGCTTCCAAAGTGTAGTATTCCTGTAGACAGCATCATCTTTGGAAACATTTATACTCTAAGGAAGAGGAAGCAACTAGACTCATAATTCCTAATAAGCTATTCTCACCTCAATTACAACATCTTCAGAATTCAAAACCCATCATTAGAATGACACTGATCCCTTTTTAAAGATTTTTACCGCATTGTAGCTCATTCGAAAGGTATAAAGAGCAAAGCGCTAGATCAAAAAATGCTTCAGCATTTTCCTGGAAAGCCAAGTAMAGCTTCGTTTTCCCAGTGCCAGCTCCTACTCCAGTACATTGGTGCTAGACTTTGAACCATTTGCCTCAAACACATCTTTCCTCCTTTTATATGCCCCAAGGTTCTCAAAACAAGGCAGCTAAAACTGTTAAGTAAAAAGAATCCTATAGGCTACAAGCAGCAAGTGAGAAACACTAAAATCTGGGAGAAAAGSCCAGTGAAGCAGCATTTCCTTTGGCAGACAGGCTGTTGAGCCAAGCACTACRCCCACGCAGACTTCCTTAGGGCTTGCTCTATGGGCTCCATGTAGATAATGCACCAAACCTGAAATTATGCATATTTTAGCATTAGACTAAATACAACCGCAAGAGGAAGAACCGGCCAGCTCATTCCATMGTCTTCCTGGCCTGAAAGAGGCTCCAGAGGGACAGATGGAGCCATGCGGAGAGCCAGACCTGCAGCCAGAGCTGCCTCTTCCTTCCCGCAGGTGGAGCAAGAGCCACACAGCCAGTTGCCTCGCAGCTCTGCCAAGGCGGGAGGCTGCTCAACTCTTTACATCTGAAAAGTTTAACTGTGGGAATTGCTGGCCTATATTTGAATAGTGACTCTTGAAGAAACAGCACGAAGCTATTCCTGCCCTGTCTTGCAAACCTCTTACGTAAAACCTGGAGAGCATCTGCTGCAATCTTTCCTCTAGAAGGAAAGGCTGTTTTTCTGTGGGTGTTCAAGTCTATGCCTCATCCCGGCTCTGAAACACACAACCATTTTCCAGACATCAAGTGCTCACTGGAGCAGCCTCCCGTGAGAGGTCATGGATGGAGTTACTGCCATTTCCACTGGTGCAGCAGACTAAGCATCAGCCCAGGTTCCTCTCCTCAGGAGCTCCATCCCCACAGGTCACTGAGGAATTATGCACCTCCRTGGCTGCCATTTTGGGGTAGGTCAAGCACAAACAGAGCAAGAGTAATTTTTTCCAGGGGAGGACAGAAAAAAGCAGAGTGGGAAAAACTCCCACAGTTCAAGACGCTGAGCAGCAGCAGCAACTTGCCAAGCTTCATTTACTTCCTATTTCCCTTTGACCACAGCATGTGCAAACAATTCCATTTCCATCTTTCATGCTACCTAATTAAAGGATTAAACTCTAAAKCCATCAACAAGGTAGCTCATTTAGATCAGGTGTAATAACTTTCTGGGACTGTTTTATGCAGTAACTTCACTGGGGCATCCTGGTTTCAGGCTTGCAAAAATGTACCTAAAGAACTAGACAACTTCTCTCTATTATAACCTGTCAAGTGACAGGCATTTGTTTTACATTGTTACACAGCCATACCAAATCATTTTAGAGGTGAAACCCACCCCACTAAACAGTTTCAAAGAGAGTCATGCAGACAACTGCAGTACACACACCTGACAAGGAGTTTATTTTTTTTAAAACAAGGATTTTAAATATAACACTATTAGTGGGAAGGTGAGGGCAATTTAGAGCCCATGGGTTTCACACTGTGAAGTATATTAGCACCTCCACTATTAGGAAATATCATTACAACACCCACCGACTTAATTTCCCCCATTAATGAGCTGACAGAAGCGGTGGGTTGGTTTGCACATGACCCAGTCCTGAAGCAGTAGCAGCAGCTCCAGCRACTGCCACAGCTTCCTTTGAAGTTTACTCATTCACAAAACTCTTTATAGTTCACTGCACTGCACTGGGGCCAGCTCGCAAGGTGACATTGACCTCAGGATAAAAACAGAAAGGGCATTTGTTTCTTAAAAGGGTAGAATCAACTTCCATGGCTCAAGCAGGAACCACGCTGGCTTTTCTTCAAAAATGGCACTTTTCTTCACAGTCTTATGGCTGTGCAGACTCATGCTGTAGCTTAAGAACACTTTAATGGAGGTCATGAACCCTGAAGCTCATCAGTTATACAAGCTTTGAGTAGGAAAAACACCCAAGGTTGCAGAAGTGTCTGCAAACAGTTCTTGTTGAAGCTACCTGCTTCGGAGAAGCCTTTACACACACAGGCAAGCCCGGCCAGGAGTCGACCATGGCCTGCATGGCCTTTCTCTGGAAAGAAAGAAGGAATTGCCATAGAAAGAGCGAGACAAARTCTGCCTAACTCCTGCAAGCGACACACAACTGTGCAGCCACCTCAATCAGCTCTGAGAGAGCTTTAGAGTGGCTCTTTCCTCCCACCACCCTTAAGAAAACACTCTCTTGTAGAGCATACACTAATGTTACCATCTTTCCTTCATGTAAGGATCCAACTTTCCCATCATGAAGCCTTTAACTAAAAACTCCAGTATCTAAAATCCCACCACACACAACGCAGCTACAAGACAGCATAACATGCAACACAGAAAAAGGCTTTAGGAATGTTTCCTAAACTGCAGTTTGGTCTGTACCTGCTGTTCAGACCCTCTCGTGCAACAGCACCTTAG
This sequence comes from Nothoprocta perdicaria, assembly GCF_003342845.1. NCBI lineage: Eukaryota > Metazoa > Chordata > Aves > Tinamiformes > Tinamidae > Nothoprocta > Nothoprocta perdicaria. Next base: position 797,374 of record NW_020454761.1, read on the forward strand.
TGAAATACAGCTAGACAAGCAAGCAGAGTAGCAGGAGGCTGACACCTGTTCTCAGGATTCAAAACAGGCCAGGATGCTCATACCAGACACACACTGCCTTTAATCTCAGTTCAAAGGTAAGACCAAGCTCTTCTCAGTGGTGGCCAGTAATAGGAGAAGGGGTAATGGGTATAAGTTGAAACACAGGAATTTTCATCTTCATGTAAAGAACTACTTTCCTGTGAGGGTGACAGAGCCCTGGGACAGGCTGCCCAGGGAGGCTGTGGAGTCTCCTTCACTGGAGGTCTTCCAAATCCACCTGGATGCTGCCCTGTGCCCGATGTTCCGGGTGTACCTGTTGGAGCAGGGACTAGATGATCTCTGGAAGTCCCAACCTCAACCATTCTGTGATTCTGTGAAAGATCACCTGCAAAGAACTGTGTTCTCAGTACAGAYTGTGAAAGGGCCTATCACCCATGAGCTATGGTCTCAGATATATACATACACTTTGCTATCGTACACTGAAGCCGAACAYTTCCAATCACTGTTCGCAATGACCACAGCAGTATCTTCAAATGAGGTAACTTACAAATTGTAATAGGCACAAGGCAGTCCTGAAGGCCCAAGGCTGARCCTGCAGGATGTAGATGATCTCAGCAGTCTGGAGAACAGAATACTGCTCTTTCCTAAGCATATGCCCAGCAGAATTTTGCCTTGTTTGTACAAGATGGATCTTTTAATGCTTTGATTGACAGGACAAAACACATGGGGAGTGTTTCAAGTCTGCTGACATGAAAAACCTCACTCCAGAATGAGGAATTCTGGTGGAAGTAAGAAAAACTATTCCCAACCACAAAATTGCATGGACAACAATCTACAACCACAATGTATGGCCTTTTCCTCTGCCCAGACAAAAATATGAAAAAAGAGYAAGACCACAGCTCAGTCTCTCACTTTTCTCACTTTTTTCTCACTTTTTCCTCATTTTTTGCCTTGCTCTTTTTTGTCTGCTAGTATAAAAGTACATCCACAAGGGGRAAAAACCCTTCAAAAGTGCCTTTTTGGTATCAGTGTGTAGCTGCCATCAAGTTCTCACACTTCATATACTCTGGACTTTCACATGAATAGCAAAAGCCCTACAGATGTTTATACCATATAATCTACCATCAAATACTTCATACCTTCATTCCTTTCCTGTCTTAACCTTCCCCAATACTCATTCCATTTGTATTGCATCCCTGTAAAAATGCACGAGAAAGCTCCAGCAAAGGTCAAATGAACTGATCTTGGAATAGGAATACTTGAAAATATTCTTCCCAACATACCCAAAAGTCTGTGCAACGAAAGGCTAGTAAGAGCCCCAATACCACAGCTCTTGCCCCATRTCACTTTGCTATGACATTAACCTGTGACCTCTGTACATCGCTTGTCGCCTGCAGGCTGAGCAGCTCAACCCATGGCAGTTCCGAGAAGTCAAACTCCCACAGCCAGTTTCATAGCATACTGAYTGCAGTCATGTCCCTTAAACACAAGCTATTTCTCACCACAGGAAGGAGAAGAGACCGATTCAGACACTGATGAGACATTTTATTATCCCTCATCTTGGGCTGTGCTGTAGGACACGGCAACAATTAACACTAAAGTGGCCACGTGAACACTGAGCCAGGGCCTGTGTTTAACACCTCCCCATCACACCCAACAGCTGGAAATGTCAGAAGCTTCCCCACAGGTGCTACTATTGCCTTTCATTCCTAGAATTCYAGATCTTTGCTCCCTTCAAATGCCAAGGAACTGCCCTGTGGTAGCCTCCTTCGCTCTTATAAAAAACAGTTATTTGAACACCTCTTCTCCAAASAAAAACTGGCCCTACAGAGAAACAAAACAGCAGAAAGCCTAGAATTATTTTGTATCAGCAATGCTCATACATTCTTGAATCTTGTTACAAGGAGTCCAACAGCACTGAACTCTGAACTGTCCCATTCCTCAGGTAAGGGGAAGGCAATCACAGGATGACAATTCACACTCATTGACACCCAAAACCARACAATTCTTAGGTCAAATTGTATCTACATCAAGCTCCTTAGCAACCACAACCCAGCTGAACCAGTCTCAAGGGTAAACAAGCGAAAGCATCAGATAGCTCTTCAAAAAGTCATTACATTAGCCAAAATGGAAYGAGAAAACTGTTTAATTCCAGCAGCGTGTGGCGCTCAGCCTTGCTAGCAGGTAACCACTTGCTCCCCAAAATCTTATACTTTCTTCTTAAGTATCACGTAAAGAATTCAAGTTGATCTGTGGTCACTTAAATTTAGCAATAAATGATGCAAGCTTAAGTGACTCAATAGGATTTTTCTTCAAGTATTTCATTTAGTTATATATGGAACAGCTGACACTAATATTAAATATTTTTTAACATTTTGTCTCAGAAAAAGTGTTAGGAAAATTGAATTTTGAACAAGAACCAAGTACCTTAATAGTGAAACTGCACTTGTTCATCAAGATCTAAATTATTTTGACTGGGAGAAGGAGCACTGATAAAACAGCCAATCATATCTACAATACTTTTCCATATAGATAGCAGCCTTCAAGATGTTTACAAGAACTTTTTTGCCACTGAATTCTCAACTGCTCGGCTGTACATGTTTCTAATCTCTTTAGCATAGCTTGAAATTCTCAAATCTCTGCTCATTTCTCTTTAGCAGGTGCATACCTATTAATGTTTGTTCACTAGGTCTCTCCWAGATGAGATGAACATCAAACATTTTCTGTACAAAGTGCCATTTTAGCATTGAATCTCAAAGCCAAATGCAGCACACAGAAGGTAGAGCTCCCTCTTTCTTCCCAATCCCCTCCTGAAGCTATTAGCAGCATAAAGCAGCTGGGATCTATTTYGCTTACGTTACCTCTTCATACACTTCTCTGACTGCTGCTCCCCCTGGTTCTTCTTCTGGTTCCATTCCTCCTCCTGGCACAATCCACTGATCTGGGTACCGGCTACTGCTCACCAACAGCACCTACAAATAATTGCAAATCACTGTTAAACATCATTTATGTCTTACTACTATATACTCTTACCRCAGTGCACTTGCTCACCTGTCAAGATGGACTGCGACTTTTAAAAATGCAGCAAAAATTGCAACACTGCATCAAACCTTTTWAAGGCTCCAAGACATTTGTACAGTTGTCTCCTTGCATGCTTATTTTCTTCAATGTTAAAAAGGTAACATTCATAAAAATGAAGGTTCAGAGCAAAAAATCTGCAGTATTATGTTTTAGGGTCATATAAACTGGAAAGTATTAGAGATAGGGCATTTCCATCAAACAAATTTAATTCCTCTGAAACTGAGTTTTTGGCTAAAGAACAAAACTTTTGAGAATACTTGCAACTTTTAACCTTAAACAAGCTTTTTTCAATAGCTGAAGTTACATGTTATCATAAACAATTTGCAATACTGCATAACTATGAGGAGAATAATTCATTGGCTCTTGTGCAATTTGATTACTTAGATCATTTCTCTAGAAGGAAAGGCTGCGACAAGCTTTTACATTTTTTTAATTAAAAAGACAAATTCATTCAAGACACTAATTCCACCTAAAATTTGAGTGCATAGCCCGGCTCTATCACTGATAGATAGCTTTTTAATAAACATTGTTCAGAGGACCTGCTTTCCATAGTGTTCAGAACTGTGGAAAGAAAAAAGAAAAAGCCACCACTTTCAGCCACTTACAAGATTACTGGTGTTTTCAACACGTTCTAGAACTAAAAAACTATCAAAATAAGACCTTGATTATGGAAATATATAGGAAAAACAGACATGCAGTAACACACTATGTTCTGGGCGGCACTTACATAACTTGTGCCTTGTGTCAAGTCAGGGGACAACACCAAGGAGGGAAGGAACAGGGTCAGTGCTCAAGTCTTAAGAAAGAACTACCAACAAGAAACTCGTTTTAAAAGTGCAAGCATTTACTAGAGCCAGATGACTTGATTTGACTGTGAAATCCTCACCAGCTACTTGGGTGGTTTTTAAATTCATCTCCCTGTTGGATTGAATAGGAAAAGAATGCCTTGATGAAGGCAAGAAGGGGCAGCTTGCATATATATGTATATATAAACACACATCTACCGGCACACACCATGTTGCTATGGCATGTGCAGAAACACAGCGCAGCCTCATCCACAGAAATTGAGAAGGGTAAAAAAAACCAACACAGTTGCATTTGTGCATACTGAAATGCAACTAAAAACCTACCTGAGAAGAATCTTCCMATTCTAACATTTATTTTACTTGCAATAAAGATTTTTCTACATAAAGAACAGGTAAGAGTATTACTTAGCACAAAATCATTCCTAACATCTGACCTAGAAGCTCGGTATTTCAGTCTAAACATTTTATTCAACTACCTCGTCCAATGGCCTAGAAATAGACACAGAAAACAAGGTTAGACACAAGTTAGTCTCCACTCGGTCCCTATGACAAGTTGTTCCCAGTATTTTCAGTATTAACAGAAAGCTCCAGCAGAGGTACTCAGTTCTACTAAACATGGTGTTCAAAACACTTTTGAACATGTAGTGAGTGATACAGATGCCCCACCTACAGAAGGGAACCACTTGGCCAATGCTTAAAGAGAATTTGTAAAAAAACAAGTTCTGAATGCACTTGTGGGATCCCAGGCATGAGCATCACACATTACTTTCTGCTGAGCAAACCAGTATGTGTTGCAGTCATGTGAAAGCGAGCCCCAACTGCAAACAAAAGGAGGGCTCCACCACATTAAATCATTCCCAGCATAGCAGAATGATCTTAATCAGAGCTCATTGTTTAGCTGAGGCTGAGCATAGATTTCCTAATTACTACTGGGGGATAAATCAGGTTGCAGCTCCTCATAGTGTAGCATGAAGTTGGAACTTTTTAAAGTTTTTGTATATATATAAAAAAWTGTTCATAACCAGCCTGATCAATAGTCCATTGAGCTGCAAATTATATCTATTAGCTTTAATTACCCTGTAAAAAGTATAGGTGAATATATCCAGCCAGTAACCCACACTAGGATATCATTCCACTAGACAGGCATCAGCTATACATAAACTCAGAAGTGTTATGGACAGGGAGATCTCTGGCAGCTCCCCAAAACGCCACTAACCACAGACTTGAAGCATTTTCTCAAGCATCCCTATTTCTAAGTCCTTTCCTCCTATGATCCCTTTGTTCTTACAACTAAAAGGGATCACACAAAGAATTGCGCAAGGTGCACAATTCCTTCTCTTTGCAATACTAAAATTTGAAGCCACTAGGGCATGAGACACCCACCTAGAGGTAGGCTAGCCCTTCACCACCACCTACATTTTACTGGCAATGCTGCCAGCTGATAGCTATCAATGCTAAGACTGCATGGCAAGGCTGAAAAGTGTCCCAAGATAGATTCTCTTAGTTAAGGTAGCAAGCAATCTTGGACTTAATTGCCCCTTTTTCTGGATTCCTTTCAGAGGGTAAAGCGTTCAGGTATTTCCATCCAAGCAGCCATGCAGATCTCTGTGCCTGGCTGACTAGGCTGTAAGTCACTTAAGGCACCAAAAAGCTGCCGCAGCTGCTTAAGAGTAGCGTCACTTCACAAAAGTGCAAAGTCAGAAGCAAAACTGGCAGCAGTTCAATTTCTCCTAAATCAAGAGAAGGGAAACAGGAGAACAGATTCAGGTCACCTGGACACTCTAGAGAAATCTTTTCTAGGTGGCTTGTGTTCAAGCAGATAACAGTAATTAAAAGTTAACACTGCAGAACAACCTATCTGTCTTTTCCAGGCTAAGCGATCCAAGTTTGACATAAAAGCTTTGTTAGGCTTGAAGAAAGAGTACTTTGCTTTACATATGGAAAAGCTGTATACAACATCCGAGAACACAGAAAGGATCATGACTTGCATCATTTTACTTGATAGTGACCGCTGCCTTTCCATGTCCCTAAAGTCCCAGAGTTGATGACTTCTCTTTAAAGTAATATTTCCAGAATACAGAGCAATGGCATCAAACTGGCTTCCCTAGTCCTTGGTGCAAGAAACTTAAGAGGGAGGGTAAGTTGTTATTTTCCCCTTACTGAGTCAGGCAGTAGAGTGGCAATGCAGTTAAGAGGAGGAAAAGATTCTTCCACTAGGATTTATTGTCCAAGGTTTTACCCTCATTTAAAGCCCAGAAATAGCAGTGACCTTTGAGCATAGTGAGAAAGGAACTGCTGGCCAGCCCACTTGTAATAAGCAGCTATCAATCTGCTTAGCCAAGATACAGTTAATGCAAAAAGAAGTAATTACAGAGCATGCGGCATCATGGGACTCACTCACTATAAACATTGGGTCTACAGATAAACAACTAAAGATTTCAAGAAAAAGATGCCAAAATTGTGGCCTATTTAAGTTCTCAAGTCAAGAGAAAGCTGTGAAAGAGCTAGCAGCCATACAATCCAGGAGACAAATGCAACACTTCAAAATACAAGTTACTGCCCAAACCCATTCCTCTGTATATTTTTTCATGCTGGGTAATCCAAAAAGTAAAAAGTGAATTAAGGTTATACAAAGTTTCAGGGTTATTTACCTCCCTTAACTGAGAGGCACTGTAGCTTATGAAAATGATTATGTTAAAGTCAGCTTACATAGAAAAGTTCAGGTTGAAGCTTGCTAGACAGAACAAAATAAACCCTCCAGGCTGGAATCTGCCTTCAAGGCACAACTGTGCACAGCGTGAAGTAGAAGGGCACCATAACCCAGCTGCAAGACTGGATTTTTTCCTACAGCAGATATATTATTTGCAAGGAAAAGTGCACTTACAGATGAAAAGGTTAGTTCCTTGGACAGTTTAAGAGATGTCCTTGTCTTCTCACAGCCTAATCACRTACACTCCTCTGCGCATCCCATCTTCTCTCATCACTTCCAGCAAGTCAGTCTCACTGCTATACCCAACTTGCAGTTTGAATTCCAGAAGGGGATAGCTGGAAGTTTCCCCTTGATGTCTAGTACAGGCCAACACTTGAAAGCAACAGCTGCCCAGAGGGAAAGACACCACGGCCCCTCTCCTGGAACACTGGAGCTGGGCTGTCAATGCTAGGCAGGCACAGCAGCAGTGTGGAGGAGGAAGAGGGACACACAGCTGTGGGACAGCACCGAACACAGCTCCCCACAGGGGTAAGGCTGAGCACATGCTGATAATTCCAGAAGCTTTAAACTAGTCAGACCAGAAACTCCAAACAGTAGCAACAAGCAACCTCTCCYGTACAAAACGGAGCAAAGTGCTATTTCAGAGCACAGATGTACTGTATGTTCTCACAGTTGCCAGAAGCATCTTCRAAGGGAGGCAAAAACACTATTCTGAGAAAACAGCAGGGTCCCTTTTGATGAAAGTTAACCAAATCTACCACAGCACACTCAATGGGGAAAATTTCTACCTGCAGGCTCAGTCTGTGAAAGTTAAGGATGCTTTAACCCAAATACAGTCAAACGCATCAATCAAGACCTGCAGTTTGTTTTAAACTGTCCATAAGCAGATGCTAGAAGAGTGAAAAAACAGGAAAAAGTATAATACTCCCTAAGCTTCTTCCAGCCTCCAATTACTTTCAGCTCAGGAACACCATTAGAAGTGCTGGGAAACTACTTTGAATGCTGCAACACAGGAACAATACAGAGCAACAAGGAAAAACATGCACTTATAAACCCTGTCAGAGCTTAAAAACAAACACTTGGGTCACACTTTGAATACTCACTGTATTAATCCTGCATAAAAGCACAGATTTCAAATTTGAGAACTCATTTCAACCTGCTACTGTATTTAGCCACTTATTCTAAAACTTTTTGCTATTTTAAGGATCATTGCCTCATTTCAGTAGCTTTAAAATAGTTTCTCAGTACTCCTATAGGTTACCATAGTGCCCTTGTCCTAGAATATTACCATCTCGTTTGGGACTCCAAAAAGCTGACAAACACAACCCGCTTTCCCCTTGCACGGCTGGCACGCAGCATGAAGCCCCTCCAGCCCCGCCACCCTCCCCAATGGCTGCACAGCCCACACGGCAGCACCACACAAGCAGGGGCAGAAACACAGGGCCAGAGCTGCCCACACTTAGACCAGCCTAAGGCAGTTCAAGAGTCTCTCAAAACACCYGACAAACCAGACACCAAAGAGTACAGCACCCAGATATGTAAGTTAAAAAAGAAGATCCAATTTCTATGAACAGGAACTGAGAAGTGGCATATTAGCTGGAAGTGCATTAATTCTGAAGCTGAATAACTTGAACACAGCATCTTGAAGGCGACCTAGAAAAACAGACTGCCTGAATCCTTCGCTTTGACAAAAAAAGTCTAGAATATGTTCCTTACTGCATTTAAAAGAAAAGTTTTATCCACAGCTTTCTTAGATTGCTAGTATTAGAAAGCTACTCAGAACACACAGAATAAGCATCRGAGTAGTAAAAACTGAGTGGAAGATGACTTTTCCCACACTTTAATATTTTCAATAAAATTGATGTAAACTACGAAAACTTTACAGATCACTTTTAAAACCACCACCATGATCCTTGGCCATCACTAGTACAATTCTACTAGGTAGTATTCAAAAGATAAGATGCAAAAATATGTATATCACAACACTTCAAAATCTTACCTGCAAGTCATTTCTCCTTCGAGGCCTTATGACTTTAAGGCTACACAACAACAGCAAGAGAGTCACCCACTTTTTCAGCAAAATGTTTCAGGAAATATTTTACTCTGACAATTAAGACTATTACTTAGCTTTTCATATGGAATTCACATATGTGGGTGACAGCTTGTCACAGTGATTCAGAATYGGAGTATTTTCCACCAACTTACTCCAAGTACTTCATCTTCACCCTAAGCCAGAGTGTGGGCAWCAGGAACAGAAAGCACTAGTTCTGYAGCATTTAGAACTCTTCCTCACATCAAGTACTGGAGTCACCTGYAGCATTTGGTCCCTTCCTAAACTTCAGTATTCTTCCAAGAATGAGATTTGATAGGACTCGTGGTACAGTGAAGAGTGTAGTTCTTGCATCCATGTAAGAGACTAGGTTCTTGCCCCTGTCCTCCTAAAAAGCAGAAAAGAAGAAAACCCTGGAGACATCCATAAAAGCCAGCTTCTCTGCAGGCTGAATCAGTCCCCAGGGCTGATTTAAGGGAGCAGCCCAAGGGAGAACATCCAYGGCAGCAGGGAAAGCCACCAAAACTCACTTCTTTGTGACTTGAAACCACAGCCTAATCCTGAGCAGCAGAACCCCCTTTTACTGGTTACTCAGCAACATAATCYGTTTGACTACAGGATCAGCTCCCGTGGACTTTTCAGCAGTAACAGCCAATCTTTGGTAACCATTCAGCTGCAGGGAGAGCCAGGACAAGATTACTTCTTGACAAGTACCAGTAACATTTTAGCCTTTGTAGTCCTCAAGGTACTTTGGAAAAAAAAAATCTCTGAAGATAGTATTTTGAATATTTATATTATAGGACTGATTTCACTGATGTGTTTTAGCACTACATTAATGTTCTAGGAAATTGGCCTCTGGTCAAAAACGAAAACATCGTTCTTCAAGGTGAAGAACTGGCAAAAGCTACTTAATGAAAATAAACTTTGTAAATGTTCTCTAAACAAACAAGATGGAAAATACAAACCAACCTGCAAGCTGTTCACTCACATATCAAAAAAGTTGAGTAAGAAAACTTACCACAAATCCTAGCTAGCAATAAATAAGTAGCATGAAAATTCTGAAGAGTCCCTGCTCTTTTAGAGATTCAGAACTTGAAAGTTTAAAYACCACTGAATTAATTCTGATAATTCAAGAGGAAAGACCAACATTTTAGCCACAAATGTAAATATACAAAGCAAGCTTCAGATGGGAAAGTAACCTATAAAGAATATTTTCTGAAGCACCTAAATAATCACAAATATTACTAGTCCAAAAAGAGAGAGCACTTCTTAAGTGAGATAAAACCTAGAGCAGGTTTTGCCCTAAGACACACGAGGCTGATGCCAGCCAGATGCAGTCACAGGGCCTACTGTCCCAGGCCAAGCTTGAGCAAGGGCACCAGCTCCGTTAAGCGCAGTCATAGGGCCACAGCCAACACCACGGTMTCAGGGACAAACACCCTGAGCAGGTTTCCCACTAAACAACTCATGGCCGGCAGACTGCAGTATCTATTCAGACACGAGTTAAGGCTGAAGCTTCCTCCCGTGGTCGATAGCTGAATTCCTACAGCTTGCAAGTACTTGGAGATTTCATCTCCAGCAAGCGGCTGGAATTTGTCATGAAGCTCCCAGCTCAGCACAAGGTGCATACACAGCAACTGCAGAAAGCTCTTTTGCTGCAGATAACAAAGCTGCTGCACTTTCTAAGTTATCTGCGAGTATAAATCTTATACTTAAGGGGGACTTAACATTCAATTATTTTTCTTAGCAGTAATGCAAGTTTAAGCCACAATAGSCTCAAGTCTATAGGGATGCATAAGCATAAAGAGACACACATAAGCAGATGCTGTCTTTGCAAGTCACACCACAGCCGAACAGACTGAGGACGGAGCAAGAACCATTTGGAAGCTGTTTATAGGTCTTAATTTTAGAAGCTATATTCGTTCCAATACAACAAAAACAACACTGTTCAAATCATCAGAAAACACATAGCTCAGGAGGCAACCATTCTCTGACAATTAATCCTAGCCAGCTGTTAGTACCGCAGAAAAAGAAAGTGCAAGTATAAAAATGACAAACCCCACAGCGTACCCAAGTTGCATATCAGAAGGGATCATTTGATAGGATATATTCGTACCTTAACATATAAGGCACCAATAGAGCAAGCTAGATCCCCTGCATCATTTCTTAGTCCATTCTGGGGAGCATGCCAACCTGAAACATGGAATACAGCCGTCACACCCCAGGTCACACTTTAAAGCACATTATCTGGGAGTTACACCTGAGGGCTTACAGTGATAGATAAGAGAACCCAAACGATGAACTCTGGGTTAAATATGGAGGAGCTTTCCTCCATATTCATCACTTTGAAAGTTTACTTAAAACTCCTAACACACCTCATCTCACATCTAGTCAGGTGATACCTCTGGGTCCTTTCTAACAGCCTCCAAAATCTTGACATTTTACAAAGAAGCTTTTCCAGAAAACTACAAAGTTGAAGGGGCTGTGAATGACACACAAGCATCTGACTAGCACAGAATAATCTACATCTTCTATAAGAACGTGACAACACAAACAGCAATTACACTTACTACTGTCTCAACAGTAACAGAATACCCTTCTCAACTGATTTCATCTCCTGTATAAGGCTGAACAATACAACTGCAAGTTACAATATTAGCAAAAAACTTCTCTTCACCAGATACTAAGAGTTCACATTAAACTGCTTTTAGAACAGCCACTAAACTGCTAGCTGAACACTTAAGTAGAACTGCTAATGTTACATTCAACTACAGAAAATAGCATCTACAGACRCTAAAGTAATTAGAACACACTCAAGTTCTATATTCAAGGTATTTAAAAATAACTGCTCATTTATTCATATATGTGGTCAATGGAAGTATAATCAAATTAGCTGTTAAAAATGCTTTAGTTATCCAAATGACTAGAAAAAARCATTCATGTCTGCTTGTTTTTGCTTCCTTAAAAGCCTGCCTTGCTCTCTGCCTGGAAGGGCAAGGAAATTCCCACCTCTCCTCCATGGGGAGCCCACAGCAGCATGTAATGCAGACCTGGTGTTCGGGGGGCACCCCATGCACATGCGCAGCCTGCAGCCCCTAAACATCTCGGGCCTCCGTGGTCTTGTGCGGTTTTTCCCCAAGATTTCATCACTTTTGTTCCAAGGTCAGCTGGCACCTGYAATCCCAGCTCCAGCCCTGCTACCACCACCAGCAGGCAGCCAGCTTTCTACCACACTAGGCCCTCCTTACTGAAGGTCCAGGAGCATATTTCAAAGCACTCAGACATCCAAAGCAGCATCACCTGGCTATCTTATCACAACATGAAGGCTATGAAACCCAAAGCAAGACAGGCTAGGGCAGCAAGCTGACTGACATGGAGCGCTTTGAAGAGGATGAAAGAAACAGGAAGGGAGGATTTTGCAACAGCTCATCCAGACAACCAGCAACCGCTGCAGAAAGACATACTTCATGCCACAATTCCAGCTTTSAAAGCTCAGCAGTGGCTTTTGACAGGTTACAACACCATGGACAAACACAATTTCCATTCCATAACAACTTGCTTAAAAAAAAAAAAATCTACAAATCTAGTGGTGTCAAAAAAAAAAAAGAAAAAGACACAGACATTTACTAAGCCAAATGCGACAGTGTCCTAGTGAAGAACAGCAGTTCACCTACTGGATTTGAACTGTTTGCAGGGGCCACCAGACTGAGTTTGACCTCAGGGGTATTCTACAGTCCACCCATGTTCTGAAACAAGAAATAAACAGTGAAATAAAATATGGCTTAATCAAAAATACTTTAGTTAATATGATAATTCAACTGATGGATTGCTTCATGTATAAACGTCAGCTGTAACCTAGGCTCCAATAAGGCTTCCAAATATAAAGCTACAAAGGTAGCACAAGCCCTGCAAAAGGTGTGAGACAGACCAAGAAGCAGTAACAGCAGCTTGTACTAGAAGATTAACAGTGGAGATCAGGTATCACTTTAGTGACYAGTCTTGTTTCCATCGATGATGGCAACAAAAAGCAATTGCTGAAGTTTACAAGTCTCCAAACCAGGAGGCAGTATCCATAGAAGAACACAAGAATATCAATATAAGAAATGTATGATTTTGTACCAAAGCTGCAGAGAGATAATGTTTGGTTAAGGAGAACACACAGTCTCCTGTGCTTGACTCAAGTTCTGCTACCAGCCGAGATGCTATGAGGTGGGAGCAACTCAGACCCAGATGCTGCTGCTAGCTGCAAGGTGCCTGCCCAAGAGCTTTGTAACCATGATGGAAACAGGCCCTGCCAAGGAAGAACCTCCCACCCCCCAGAAAAGCACAGGCACAACTAGATAGGAATCTGCCATTTAGAAAGTCAGGGTTGATGTCAGTGTTACAATTAAAATTAAACCATCTTCTAACAGAAGAATGTGGCAAATATTCCTCTGGACACAAGCTAACCATCGTAGWCAGTGCATGATCCATTAAGAGACCATTACAGACAATATCTCCATTTAAAAACCTCAAGACTTTGCTCTCCTGCTTTAAGGCTCCAATATGCAGTACACTGCTAAGTATTTCAGTTGCCTACACAGGTGGAACAAGCTCTAAAACCTCATCTGCTGGGCACAGCAGCTCTCAGCTTGTGGGTCARTAATAACCCTTGAGAGTTGCAGGGTCAGACATTAAACTGTTTTCAACAGCTTCTACAGAAGTRTGCTGTTTCCCCTGCTTCCCCCAGTCACTTTGGTTGTTCTTTTATGCTCCTTCAAARAAGAAGTTATCTGGCACCCAAAGATCCCAATTAGCTGAATTTACTAGAGAAGGGAAGCACTTAAAACCATTATATGGAGCATAAAACAAACCCACAATAAAACACATTAAAAACAGCATTCAAGAACAGCAGAAGAAGCCCACACCCAGCACATCTTGGGGACACAGCTGATAATACAAACCAATGGCCAAGCACCAAGCTGATAGGACACAAGTCTGTATGAAGGCAAGCAGGGGGCTGCCCAATCCACTGGTTTATTTTACCACTGCCCCTTTGGAAGTTAAGGCTTTGGAGCCCATTTCAGTCATGTGCACAGGGTTATCCCACAAACACAGGCACCTCACAGGTGCTCCAGTCCTGACAGCYCAAAGCTGCAGCCTCCCCCTAAGCAGAGCCACCACCGCGTGCACTAATGCACAAGCAGCATTTGCAGCAGCCTTATTCAGGTATTTTCATAGAGTAAAAATCTTTCTGGCAGCAGGAAGTTAAGACTGAATGCAAGCCACAGGCCAGTGTGACATGAACCATGAATTTTCAACTTCCAGCACTGCAGGAAGGCACCTCAGTGCCATCATAGCACCACAAAACAGCTGTCTGAAGCCCCCAAAAAGGTCGACAAGGGGTAGACACCAGCAGGAACCACTGAAGCCACACAAATGGAGAAGCTTGCTAGAACATCAGAGGTGCTGCTGAAGCCAAGGAAAAGCTTCACCAGCAGTAAGAGCTTCATAAGGTTTAGCAGAAACCAAGTAGTGCAGTCACAAGGCTGTATTTATACCACAGAGAACAGCATATGCCAGAAGGCTACACAGAGCTTTTGCTCAAACCCAGAGGCCAGAACTTTGACACGGGGCCTCTACCTACCACATTGTGTCTGTTGCTGGATATACTTAAAGATACACAAGAAGCTTGCCATATTGACAGGCTGGAGAGGTCAGCAAGYGGGAGAAGAGGGGAAATTTGCCCTAATACTTACAGTTATTTCATAACCATTAAAAATAATTAAAACAGCAACAAAAAAAAAAAAAGTGAAGGGCACAGTGGTGGTCTGAGACACTACCTAAGCACATTGTGCAATGAAACCACCTGAGAAGTTTTCAGGTAACCGCCAAGGTGCSTGACCTTGGCTGCAAATATAGGGCAACTTGGCAGCCGCCCCCGAGCCTGCTGCAGCACAAAGCCACCCATCCTGCTCCCCTCTTAAAGAAAAGGGGGCCAAAGGCACCGCCACCCCCCCACACCTGCAGCTGCTTTCTCGAAACACCACCGAGCGTTATKTGACTCGCCTGGGTGGCGGCAGGAGGAGGAGGAGGAGAAAGGCAGGGTGCACAAGATACACATATTTTTCAGACGAGGAGAGAGGTGCCCAGCCCTGACCCAGGGCAGGGAGCGCTCCCCGGGAGCGCCGTTCCACGCTGGCCCAACGTTTCTACGCCTAAGAACACGTTTTAGCGGGTGCACAAGCGGAGGGGGGGTTCATAAAACCGCGGAATTTCGCCTGCCCCCCCGCTCCCGCGCAGCGCCCCAAGATGGTGGGCGCGCGCCGCCGCCCCCCGCCCCGCGGAGAAAAACCCGAGGGAAACGCGTTAAAGCAAGCAAAAATGAACAATAAATTAAATCGCTAGCTAAGGAGCGCGGCGGCGCGCGCGCGGCGAGACAAAGGGCGGCGGTTGGCGGCCGTTGGCGGCCGTTGGCGGCGCGGCACGTGCGCGGCGGCGCCGGGCTCACCTCGTCCTCCCGCTCGCTGCGGAAGCACAGGCACGCCGCCCGCTTCTTGTAGCCCTCCCGGTCGTACGTGCGCGTCTGGTTCGGCTTAAATTTCATCATAGAGGCGGTGACAGCCCCGGCCGCCGCTGCCGCCGCCGCCGCTCCGGCTCTCCCGGTGGAGCAGCCAGGCCAGCCCGGCGCCCGTCACAGCCGCGCCGCGCCGCCGCGCCCGCCCCACGAGCGCGGCGCCATGGAGGAGAGCGGAGCGAGGAAGGGAGGCTGCCGCTGGTGGTGCTGCCGGTGG